>NW_028124963.1:0-118000 GCF_965194825.1 Balaenoptera physalus | reverse complement strand
GTAAATTGTAGGGCTGTAAATGACACGTGTCCTCAAAAAATGTCCTGGGGTAGGTAATGGTCAAAAAAGTTCACAACACGGAAAAGTTTTCAAGAAAACAATTTGAAGAGGTAAGTTTTACTCACTCTTTTGTTTACAAAAATAGAAGAACATGGATAAAACCTCAGTATCAGGAATTATTGGTTGGATGCAAATCCAAACTACAAAAGGAGTGCGCCACCCAATATTCAAAATGACATCAGTAAAAAGTATACAAACAATGAATGTTGACGGGTTTGTCGAGAAATCCATACCCACTATGCTGTTGGTTGGATGTAAACTGGTAACAGCTAATCATGAGAACAGAATGGAGCTGCGTTTAAAAGCTAAACACTGAGCTACCATACGATGAGGCCGATCCCCTTAAGGGCCTATCACCTAAGAAGACCAGAATCGGAAAGACACAGACAGGAAAACATGCACTACAGCAATATTTACAATAGCCAAGGCATTCAAGCAAAGAAAATGTCCATCAACAGAGAAATGGACAAAGAAGAAGTGGTATAAGTACCGAATGGAATGTTAGCCTCAGAAAAATATGATCAATGCCGTTTTCAGGATTACGGATGAGCCTAGAAATAATCATATTACGTTAAGTAAGTCAAAAGGGAATGACAAATATCCTATGACATCATTTATAGATGTCATCCTAAGATTGCTACCAATGAACATATTTCCACAGAAAAGGACACTCACAGATTTAGAAAACAAACGAATGGTTAACCAAAATGAAAGGTGGGAAGACGGATAAATTGGGATTATGGGGGTAACATACATATACAAAGGTATGTTAAATGTATATAAACACATAACATATAAAGTATATGCATTATCTATACACCAATACACGTAAAATATATAATGACCAAACACCTACCAAATATCAAGGAGGTCTACTCAACACTCTGTAATAACATACATGGTAACAGGATCCGAAGATGAACAGATATATGTATGTATACTGACCCGATTCTGTACAGCCAGACAATCACAACACTCTAATCAAATTTGCTCAGATAGGGGCTTCCCTGGTGTGGCAGTGGTTGCGAATCTGCCTGCCAATGCAGGGACACGGTTCGAGCCCTGGTATGGGAAGATTCCACGTGCCGCGGAGCAACTAGGCCCGTGAGCCAAAACTACTGAGCCTGCGCGTCTGGAGCCTGTGCGCTGCAACAAGAGAGGCCGCGATAGTGAGAGGCCCGTGCACCACGATGAAGAGTGGGCCCCGCTTGCCACAACTATAGGAAGCCCTCGCACAGAAATGCAGACCTAACACAGGCAAAAATAAATAAATTAATTATTTAATAAAATAAAAAAATTTACTCCGATAAGAGATATAAATTAAATTTCAAAAACAAACATAAGTAAGGAGATATAAACTTCTGGGGGTTTGTCTGAGCACATTCCACTCTAATTTACAACCGAGGAACACGACGTCCAGGAAGACTCTGTTGCTCTACTAACAAGAGTTGAGGACGTAATAATGCTGCCGCCTTGTGGCTCTTTCCCAGAACAGCAGCTTTAAACACAGTGCTTATGGTCACTTAATATTCACAGGAATGCAGGGCTGTAAATGACACGTGCCCACAAAAAATGCCCTGGGTTAGGGAATAGCCAAGAGAATTCAACACATGACAAAATTTTCAAGAAGTCAATATGAAGAGGGAAGTTGTACTCACTCTTTAAGAAAAAGAAAAAGAAAAAAAGACATACCCAAAGCTCAGTATAAGGAATTATTAGATGCATGAAAATCCAACCTCCAAGAAGGTTTCACCTCACACCTGTCACGTGACAATCACAAAAAGTCTACAAACCATAAATGCTGAAGGGGTTTTAGAGAACTGTATACCTTCTAGCTGCTGGTGGGATGTAAAGCGGTAACGGCACTAATGAAAACAGAATGCAGGTGCTTTAAAAGGTAAAAATTGAGCTACCATATGATCCGGCAGGGCACCTTCTGGGTCTATAACCTACGACCACCAGAATCGGAAAGACAGAGGCAGGCAAATGTGCACTGCAGCAATATTTAAATAGCCAAGACATGGAAGCAAAAAAAAGGTCCAAAAACAGATGAATGGACAAAGAAGAAGTGGTATATGTACAGAATGGAATATTAGCCATGAAAAAAATAAAACAATGCCATTTGCAGCACCACAGATGAGCCTAGAGATAATCACAAAACGTGAAGTAAGTCAGAATGAAAAGAAAAATGTCCTATGAGATCACTTATGTTATCTGAAAATTCATATAAATAAACATAATGCCAGAGAGAAAGAGAATCTCAGATTGAGAAAACGAACTTATGGTTAAGCCAATGAAAAGGTGTGAGGAATGGATAAATTAGGATATTGGGATTAACAAACATATACTAATACATATAAAATATAGAATCACCAAAGACCTATGGAATACCAAGAGTGGTCTACTCATCACTCTGTAATAACCTACATGGAAAAGGACACGAAGATCAACAGATATATGTATATGTGTAAATGAACAAGATTCTGTACCCCTAGAACAAAAGACAGTTTTAAGTCAAATTGGCTATGATAAACACTATAAATTAAAGACACAAACAAGAATTAAGGAGGCTAAAAGTTATGGGGGTTTGTCCTGCCACATTCTACTCTAATGTGCAACCTAAAAGCACAAATTGCAGGAAGGTTCTGTTTCCCTAGCAAGCAGAGTTGGTAACGTAGAAATGCCACCACCCTAAGGCCGTTTCCTCAAACAGCAGCTTTAAATCCACTGCTAATGGTCACTAACATTCAGAAGGACTGCAGGGGTGTAAATGACTCACGCCCTCAAAAAATGTCCTGGGGTAGGCAATGGCCAAAAGAATTCAAACGCGGCAAATTTTTCAAGAAGGCAATTTGAAGTTGTAAGTTTAACTCAATCTTAAACAAAATAAAAAGGATATTGATAAAAGCTGAACGTCAGGAATTACTAGATGCATGCAAATCCAATCTACCCAAAGGTATCACCTCACACCACTGAGAATGACCATCAGCAAAAAGTCTACAAACAACAGATGTTGAAGAAGTTGTGGAGGACAGCGTAACCTCTACGTCTAAGTGCGATGTAAACTGGTAGCAGCCAATAATCGGAATAGAACGGCAGTGCGTTTCAAGGTAAGCCTTGAGTTACCATATGATCCGGAAGGCCCACTATTGGGCCTGTCCCCTGTGAAGGCCAGAATCAAAAAGACACGGGATGGAAAATCGTGTATTGCAGCAGTAGTTACAATAGCCAAGACATGGAAGCAACAAAAATGTCCATCATCAGATGAATGGACGAAAAAGAGGTCCATGTACACAATGGAATATTAGACACAGAAAAGAAAGAAACAACGCCGTTTGCCGCACCATAGATGAGGCTAGAGATAATCACACAACTTGGAGTAAGTCAGAAAGCGAGAGACACATATCCTATGATATCACGTATAGGTGTTATCTAAAAATTGATAGTAATCAACTTATGTCCACAGAGAAGGACACTCACGTATTCAGGAAACAAACTTGTGATTAACCAGATGGAAAGGTGTGAGGAATGTATAACGGAGGATATTGTGTTTAACAGACATATGCTAATACTTTTAAAAGAGAGAATCACCAAACACATACCGAACACCAAGAGAGGTCTACGCAACATTCTGTAATAACCTATATGGAACAGGATCCAAAAATGAAAAGATAAATGTATCAATGAAACAGATTCTGTACACCTGGAACAAGCAAAACATTGCAATCAAATTTGCTCTGATAAAAATGAAAATTAAGCTACGAATACCAACAACAAGTTAGTAGACATAACTTCTGGGGGGTTTGTCTTGGCACATTCCACTCTAATTTACAACCTACAACCAGGACGTCCAGGAAGGCCCTGTTGCCCTAGTAACCAGAGTTGGGAATATAGAAATGCTGCCGCCTTCTGGTCGTTTCCTGCAAAGGCTGATTTAAACCCAGCACTAATGGTCACTTAATATTCACAATTACTACAGGGCTGTAAATGACACCTGCCCTCAAAAAATGTCCTGGTGTAGGGAATGGCCACAGGAATTCAGAACACGGCAAATTTTTCAAGGAAACAGTTTGAAGAGGTAAGTTTTTCTGTTTTACTTAAAAAAAAAAAAGAAAATGGACGTGGATGAAAGCTCAATATAGGGAACTATTAGATGCATGCAAATCCAAACTACAAAAGGTATCACCACCCAACACTCAAAATGCCATCAGTAAAATATCTACAAACCATAAATGCTGAAGGGGTTTTAGAGAACTGTGTACCCTCTAGTTGCTGGTGGGATGTCAACTGGTAACAGCCAGTAGTGAGAAGAGAATGGAGGTGCGTTGAAAGGTAAAAATTGAGCTACCATATGATCTAGTAGGCCCACTGCTGGGCCTATCCCTTGCGAAGACCAGAATCAAAAAGACACAGGCTGGCAATCCTGCACTGCATCAATATTTAGCATAGCCAAGAGTTGGAAGCAACCAAAACGTCCATCAACAGATGAATGCACAAAGAAGAAGTGGACCATGTACACAATGGAATATTTGGCATAGAAAAGAATGAAACACTGCTCTTTGCAGCAACATAGATAAGCCTAGAGATAATCAGAGAACATGAGGTAAGTCGGAAAGCAGACGACAAATATCCTGTGATATCACTTCTAGGTGTTACCTAACAACTGACACAGATGAACACATTTCCACAGAGAAAGACACTCACAGACTTAGAAAACAAACTATGGTTATCTACAAGGAAATTTGGGAGGAATGGATACATTAAGATTAGGGTTACCCTACGTGTACAAATACATATTAAATACATATATCCAAAAGAACGACCATATACCAAGGGAGGTCTACTGAACGCTCTGTAACAATTTACACGGGGGCTTCCCGGGTGGCGCCGTGGTTCAGATTCCGCCTGGCAAGGCAGGGGACACGGCGTCGATCCCTGGTCCGGGAAGATCCCACATGCTGCAGAGCAACTAAGCCCGTGCACCACAACTACTGAGCCTGCACTCTAGAGCCCACAAGCCACGACTACTGAGCCAACACACCAAAACTACTAAAGCCCGCATGCCTAGAGTACGTACTCCACAACAAGAGAAGCCACTGCAGTGAAAAGCCCGTACACCGCAACGGAGAGTAGCCCCCGCTCACCGCAACTAGCGACAGCCCACATGCAGCAACGAAGATCCAACTCAGCCAAAAGTAAATAAATAAATAAAATAAAATTATTAAAATAAATAGTAATTTACATGGGAAGAGGATCTGTACATGTATAGATATATACGATGTTCAATTCAACCTGACTGTGCCCACTTAGGACAAGCACTATTCTAATCATTACCCCAATTTAAAAAATTAAACCCAGGAACAACAATCAATGAGACATAAACTTATTGGGGTTTTCCCTGGCACATTCCATTCTAATTTACAACCTAGCAACACGACTTTCAGGAAGGCTCTGCTGCCCTACTAACCAGATTTGGAATGGAGAAATGCTGTCACCATGTGGCAGTTTCCCACAACAGCAGCTTTAATCACAGGGCTATCGGTCCCTTAAGATTCACAGTAATTGTAGGGCTGTAAATGACACGTGTCCTCAAAAAATGTCCTGGGGTAGGTAATGGTCAAAAAAGTTCACAACACGGAAAAGTTTTCAAGAAAACAATTTGAAGAGGTAAGTTTTACTCACTCTTTTGTTTACAAAAATAGAAGAACATGGATAAAACCTCAGTATCAGGAATTATTGGTTGGATGCAAATCCAAACTACAAAAGGAGTGCGCCACCCAATATTCAAAATGACATCAGTAAAAAGTATACAAACAATGAATGTTGACGGGTTTGTCGAGAAATCCATACCCACTATGCTGTTGGTTGGATGTAAACTGGTAACAGCTAATCATGAGAACAGAATGGAGCTGCGTTTAAAAGCTAAACACTGAGCTACCATACGATGAGGCCGATCCCCTTAAGGGCCTATCACCTAAGAAGACCAGAATCGGAAAGACACAGACAGGAAAACATGCACTACAGCAATATTTACAATAGCCAAGGCATTCAAGCAAAGAAAATGTCCATCAACAGAGAAATGGACAAAGAAGAAGTGGTATAAGTACCGAATGGAATGTTAGCCTCAGAAAAATATGATCAATGCCGTTTTCAGGATTACGGATGAGCCTAGAAATAATCATATTACGTTAAGTAAGTCAAAAGGGAATGACAAATATCCTATGACATCATTTATAGATGTCATCCTAAGATTGCTACCAATGAACATATTTCCACAGAAAAGGACACTCACAGATTTAGAAAACAAACGAATGGTTAACCAAAATGAAAGGTGGGAAGACGGATAAATTGGGATTATGGGGGTAACATACATATACAAAGGTATGTTAAATGTATATAAACACATAACATATAAAGTATATGCATTATCTATACACCAATACACGTAAAATATATAATGACCAAACACCTACCAAATATCAAGGGAGGTCTACTCAACACTCTGTAATAACATACATGGTAACAGGATCCGAAGATGAACAGATATATGTATGTATAACTGACCCGATTCTGTACAGCCAGACAATCACAACACTCTAATCAAATTTGCTCAGATAGGGGCTTCCCTGGTGTGGCAGTGGTTGCGAATCTGCCTGCCAATGCAGGGGACACGGGTTCGAGCCCTGGTATGGGAAGATTCCACGTGCCGCGGAGCAACTAGGCCCGTGAGCCAAAACTACTGAGCCTGCGCGTCTGGAGCCTGTGCGCTGCAACAAGAGAGGCCGCGATAGTGAGAGGCCCGTGCACCACGATGAAGAGTGGGCCCCGCTTGCCACAACTATAGGAAGCCCTCGCACAGAAATGCAGACCTAACACAGGCAAAAATAAATAAATTAATTATTTAATAAAATAAAAAAATTTACTCCGATAAGAGATATAAATTAAATTTCAAAAACAAACATAAGTAAGGAGATATAAACTTCTGGGGGTTTGTCTGAGCACATTCCACTCTAATTTACAACCGAGGAACACGACGTCCAGGAAGACTCTGTTGCTCTACTAACAAGAGTTGAGGACGTAATAATGCTGCCGCCTTGTGGCTCTTTCCCAGAACAGCAGCTTTAAACACAGTGCTTATGGTCACTTAATATTCACAGGAATGCAGGGCTGTAAATGACACGTGCCCACAAAAAATGCCCTGGGTTAGGGAATAGCCAAGAGAATTCAACACATGACAAAATTTTCAAGAAGTCAATATGAAGAGGGAAGTTGTACTCACTCTTTAAGAAAAAGAAAAAGAAAAAAAGACATACCCAAAGCTCAGTATAAGGAATTATTAGATGCATGAAAATCCAACCTCCAAGAAGGTTTCACCTCACACCTGTCACGTGACAATCACAAAAAGTCTACAAACCATAAATGCTGAAGGGGTTTTAGAGAACTGTATACCTTCTAGCTGCTGGTGGGATGTAAAGCGGTAACGGCACTAATGAAAACAGAATGCAGGTGCTTTAAAAGGTAAAAATTGAGCTACCATATGATCCGGCAGGGCACCTTCTGGGTCTATAACCTACGACCACCAGAATCGGAAAGACAGAGGCAGGCAAATGTGCACTGCAGCAATATTTAAATAGCCAAGACATGGAAGCAAAAAAAAGGTCCAAAAACAGATGAATGGACAAAGAAGAAGTGGTATATGTACAGAATGGAATATTAGCCATGAAAAAAATAAAACAATGCCATTTGCAGCACCACAGATGAGCCTAGAGATAATCACAAAACGTGAAGTAAGTCAGAATGAAAAGAAAAATGTCCTATGAGATCACTTATGTTATCTGAAAATTCATATAAATAAACATAATGCCAGAGAGAAAGAGAATCTCAGATTGAGAAAACGAACTTATGGTTAAGCCAATGAAAAGGTGTGAGGAATGGATAAATTAGGATATTGGGATTAACAAACATATACTAATACATATAAAATATAGAATCACCAAAGACCTATGGAATACCAAGAGTGGTCTACTCATCACTCTGTAATAACCTACATGGAAAAGGACACGAAGATCAACAGATATATGTATATGTGTAAATGAACAAGATTCTGTACCCCTAGAACAAAAGACAGTTTTAAGTCAAATTGGCTATGATAAACACTATAAATTAAAGACACAAACAAGAATTAAGGAGGCTAAAAGTTATGGGGGTTTGTCCTGCCACATTCTACTCTAATGTGCAACCTAAAAGCACAAATTGCAGGAAGGTTCTGTTTCCCTAGCAAGCAGAGTTGGTAACGTAGAAATGCCACCACCCTAAGGCCGTTTCCTCAAACAGCAGCTTTAAATCCACTGCTAATGGTCACTAACATTCAGAAGGACTGCAGGGGTGTAAATGACTCACGCCCTCAAAAAATGTCCTGGGGTAGGCAATGGCCAAAAGAATTCAAACGCGGCAAATTTTTCAAGAAGGCAATTTGAAGTTGTAAGTTTAACTCAATCTTAAACAAAATAAAAAGGATATTGATAAAAGCTGAACGTCAGGAATTACTAGATGCATGCAAATCCAATCTACCCAAAGGTATCACCTCACACCACTGAGAATGACCATCAGCAAAAAGTCTACAAACAACAGATGTTGAAGAAGTTGTGGAGGACAGCGTAACCTCTACGTCTAAGTGCGATGTAAACTGGTAGCAGCCAATAATCGGAATAGAACGGCAGTGCGTTTCAAGGTAAGCCTTGAGTTACCATATGATCCGGAAGGCCCACTATTGGGCCTGTCCCCTGTGAAGGCCAGAATCAAAAAGACACGGGATGGAAAATCGTGTATTGCAGCAGTAGTTACAATAGCCAAGACATGGAAGCAACAAAAATGTCCATCATCAGATGAATGGACGAAAAAGAGGTCCATGTACACAATGGAATATTAGACACAGAAAAGAAAGAAACAACGCCGTTTGCCGCACCATAGATGAGGCTAGAGATAATCACACAACTTGGAGTAAGTCAGAAAGCGAGAGACACATATCCTATGATATCACGTATAGGTGTTATCTAAAAATTGATAGTAATCAACTTATGTCCACAGAGAAGGACACTCACGTATTCAGGAAACAAACTTGTGATTAACCAGATGGAAAGGTGTGAGGAATGTATAACGGAGGATATTGTGTTTAACAGACATATGCTAATACTTTTAAAAGAGAGAATCACCAAACACATACCGAACACCAAGAGAGGTCTACGCAACATTCTGTAATAACCTATATGGAACAGGATCCAAAAATGAAAAGATAAATGTATCAATGAAACAGATTCTGTACACCTGGAACAAGCAAAACATTGCAATCAAATTTGCTCTGATAAAAATGAAAATTAAGCTACGAATACCAACAACAAGTTAGTAGACATAACTTCTGGGGGGTTTGTCTTGGCACATTCCACTCTAATTTACAACCTACAACCAGGACGTCCAGGAAGGCCCTGTTGCCCTAGTAACCAGAGTTGGGAATATAGAAATGCTGCCGCCTTCTGGTCGTTTCCTGCAAAGGCTGATTTAAACCCAGCACTAATGGTCACTTAATATTCACAATTACTACAGGGCTGTAAATGACACCTGCCCTCAAAAAATGTCCTGGTGTAGGGAATGGCCACAGGAATTCAGAACACGGCAAATTTTTCAAGGAAACAGTTTGAAGAGGTAAGTTTTTCTGTTTTACTTAAAAAAAAAAAAGAAAATGGACGTGGATGAAAGCTCAATATAGGGAACTATTAGATGCATGCAAATCCAAACTACAAAAGGTATCACCACCCAACACTCAAAATGCCATCAGTAAAATATCTACAAACCATAAATGCTGAAGGGGTTTTAGAGAACTGTGTACCCTCTAGTTGCTGGTGGGATGTCAACTGGTAACAGCCAGTAGTGAGAAGAGAATGGAGGTGCGTTGAAAGGTAAAAATTGAGCTACCATATGATCTAGTAGGCCCACTGCTGGGCCTATCCCTTGCGAAGACCAGAATCAAAAAGACACAGGCTGGCAATCCTGCACTGCATCAATATTTAGCATAGCCAAGAGTTGGAAGCAACCAAAACGTCCATCAACAGATGAATGCACAAAGAAGAAGTGGACCATGTACACAATGGAATATTTGGCATAGAAAAGAATGAAACACTGCTCTTTGCAGCAACATAGATAAGCCTAGAGATAATCAGAGAACATGAGGTAAGTCGGAAAGCAGACGACAAATATCCTGTGATATCACTTCTAGGTGTTACCTAACAACTGACACAGATGAACACATTTCCACAGAGAAAGACACTCACAGACTTAGAAAACAAACTATGGTTATCTACAAGGAAATTTGGGAGGAATGGATACATTAAGATTAGGGTTACCCTACGTGTACAAATACATATTAAATACATATATCCAAAAGAACGACCATATACCAAGGGAGGTCTACTGAACGCTCTGTAACAATTTACACGGGGGCTTCCCGGGTGGCGCCGTGGTTCAGATTCCGCCTGGCAAGGCAGGGGACACGGCGTCGATCCCTGGTCCGGGAAGATCCCACATGCTGCAGAGCAACTAAGCCCGTGCACCACAACTACTGAGCCTGCACTCTAGAGCCCACAAGCCACGACTACTGAGCCAACACACCAAAACTACTAAAGCCCGCATGCCTAGAGTACGTACTCCACAACAAGAGAAGCCACTGCAGTGAAAAGCCCGTACACCGCAACGGAGAGTAGCCCCCGCTCACCGCAACTAGCGACAGCCCACATGCAGCAACGAAGATCCAACTCAGCCAAAAGTAAATAAATAAATAAAATAAAATTATTAAAATAAATAGTAATTTACATGGGAAGAGGATCTGTACATGTATAGATATATACGATGTTCAATTCAACCTGACTGTGCCCACTTAGGACAAGCACTATTCTAATCATTACCCCAATTTAAAAAATTAAACCCAGGAACAACAATCAATGAGACATAAACTTATTGGGGTTTTCCCTGGCACATTCCATTCTAATTTACAACCTAGCAACACGACTTTCAGGAAGGCTCTGCTGCCCTACTAACCAGATTTGGAATGGAGAAATGCTGTCACCATGTGGCAGTTTCCCACAACAGCAGCTTTAATCACAGGGCTATCGGTCCCTTAAGATTCACAGTAATTGTAGGGCTGTAAATGACACGTGTCCTCAAAAAATGTCCTGGGGTAGGTAATGGTCAAAAAAGTTCACAACACGGAAAAGTTTTCAAGAAAACAATTTGAAGAGGTAAGTTTTACTCACTCTTTTGTTTACAAAAATAGAAGAACATGGATAAAACCTCAGTATCAGGAATTATTGGTTGGATGCAAATCCAAACTACAAAAGGAGTGCGCCACCCAATATTCAAAATGACATCAGTAAAAAGTATACAAACAATGAATGTTGACGGGTTTGTCGAGAAATCCATACCCACTATGCTGTTGGTTGGATGTAAACTGGTAACAGCTAATCATGAGAACAGAATGGAGCTGCGTTTAAAAGCTAAACACTGAGCTACCATACGATGAGGCCGATCCCCTTAAGGGCCTATCACCTAAGAAGACCAGAATCGGAAAGACACAGACAGGAAAACATGCACTACAGCAATATTTACAATAGCCAAGGCATTCAAGCA
The DNA here is from genome assembly GCF_965194825.1 of Balaenoptera physalus. Lineage (NCBI taxonomy): Eukaryota > Metazoa > Chordata > Mammalia > Artiodactyla > Balaenopteridae > Balaenoptera > Balaenoptera physalus. The sequence goes on along the minus strand of NW_028124963.1, from coordinate 106,264 downwards.
AAGAAAATGTCCATCAACAGAGAAATGGACAAAGAAGAAGTGGTATAAGTACCGAATGGAATGTTAGCCTCAGAAAAATATGATCAATGCCGTTTTCAGGATTACGGATGAGCCTAGAAATAATCATATTACGTTAAGTAAGTCAAAAGGGAATGACAAATATCCTATGACATCATTTATAGATGTCATCCTAAGATTGCTACCAATGAACATATTTCCACAGAAAAGGACACTCACAGATTTAGAAAACAAACGAATGGTTAACCAAAATGAAAGGTGGGAAGACGGATAAATTGGGATTATGGGGGTAACATACATATACAAAGGTATGTTAAATGTATATAAACACATAACATATAAAGTATATGCATTATCTATACACCAATACACGTAAAATATATAATGACCAAACACCTACCAAATATCAAGGGAGGTCTACTCAACACTCTGTAATAACATACATGGTAACAGGATCCGAAGATGAACAGATATATGTATGTATAACTGACCCGATTCTGTACAGCCAGACAATCACAACACTCTAATCAAATTTGCTCAGATAGGGGCTTCCCTGGTGTGGCAGTGGTTGCGAATCTGCCTGCCAATGCAGGGGACACGGGTTCGAGCCCTGGTATGGGAAGATTCCACGTGCCGCGGAGCAACTAGGCCCGTGAGCCAAAACTACTGAGCCTGCGCGTCTGGAGCCTGTGCGCTGCAACAAGAGAGGCCGCGATAGTGAGAGGCCCGTGCACCACGATGAAGAGTGGGCCCCGCTTGCCACAACTATAGGAAGCCCTCGCACAGAAATGCAGACCTAACACAGGCAAAAATAAATAAATTAATTATTTAATAAAATAAAAAAATTTACTCCGATAAGAGATATAAATTAAATTTCAAAAACAAACATAAGTAAGGAGATATAAACTTCTGGGGGTTTGTCTGAGCACATTCCACTCTAATTTACAACCGAGGAACACGACGTCCAGGAAGACTCTGTTGCTCTACTAACAAGAGTTGAGGACGTAATAATGCTGCCGCCTTGTGGCTCTTTCCCAGAACAGCAGCTTTAAACACAGTGCTTATGGTCACTTAATATTCACAGGAATGCAGGGCTGTAAATGACACGTGCCCACAAAAAATGCCCTGGGTTAGGGAATAGCCAAGAGAATTCAACACATGACAAAATTTTCAAGAAGTCAATATGAAGAGGGAAGTTGTACTCACTCTTTAAGAAAAAGAAAAAGAAAAAAAGACATACCCAAAGCTCAGTATAAGGAATTATTAGATGCATGAAAATCCAACCTCCAAGAAGGTTTCACCTCACACCTGTCACGTGACAATCACAAAAAGTCTACAAACCATAAATGCTGAAGGGGTTTTAGAGAACTGTATACCTTCTAGCTGCTGGTGGGATGTAAAGCGGTAACGGCACTAATGAAAACAGAATGCAGGTGCTTTAAAAGGTAAAAATTGAGCTACCATATGATCCGGCAGGGCACCTTCTGGGTCTATAACCTACGACCACCAGAATCGGAAAGACAGAGGCAGGCAAATGTGCACTGCAGCAATATTTAAATAGCCAAGACATGGAAGCAAAAAAAAGGTCCAAAAACAGATGAATGGACAAAGAAGAAGTGGTATATGTACAGAATGGAATATTAGCCATGAAAAAAATAAAACAATGCCATTTGCAGCACCACAGATGAGCCTAGAGATAATCACAAAACGTGAAGTAAGTCAGAATGAAAAGAAAAATGTCCTATGAGATCACTTATGTTATCTGAAAATTCATATAAATAAACATAATGCCAGAGAGAAAGAGAATCTCAGATTGAGAAAACGAACTTATGGTTAAGCCAATGAAAAGGTGTGAGGAATGGATAAATTAGGATATTGGGATTAACAAACATATACTAATACATATAAAATATAGAATCACCAAAGACCTATGGAATACCAAGAGTGGTCTACTCATCACTCTGTAATAACCTACATGGAAAAGGACACGAAGATCAACAGATATATGTATATGTGTAAATGAACAAGATTCTGTACCCCTAGAACAAAAGACAGTTTTAAGTCAAATTGGCTATGATAAACACTATAAATTAAAGACACAAACAAGAATTAAGGAGGCTAAAAGTTATGGGGGTTTGTCCTGCCACATTCTACTCTAATGTGCAACCTAAAAGCACAAATTGCAGGAAGGTTCTGTTTCCCTAGCAAGCAGAGTTGGTAACGTAGAAATGCCACCACCCTAAGGCCGTTTCCTCAAACAGCAGCTTTAAATCCACTGCTAATGGTCACTAACATTCAGAAGGACTGCAGGGGTGTAAATGACTCACGCCCTCAAAAAATGTCCTGGGGTAGGCAATGGCCAAAAGAATTCAAACGCGGCAAATTTTTCAAGAAGGCAATTTGAAGTTGTAAGTTTAACTCAATCTTAAACAAAATAAAAAGGATATTGATAAAAGCTGAACGTCAGGAATTACTAGATGCATGCAAATCCAATCTACCCAAAGGTATCACCTCACACCACTGAGAATGACCATCAGCAAAAAGTCTACAAACAACAGATGTTGAAGAAGTTGTGGAGGACAGCGTAACCTCTACGTCTAAGTGCGATGTAAACTGGTAGCAGCCAATAATCGGAATAGAACGGCAGTGCGTTTCAAGGTAAGCCTTGAGTTACCATATGATCCGGAAGGCCCACTATTGGGCCTGTCCCCTGTGAAGGCCAGAATCAAAAAGACACGGGATGGAAAATCGTGTATTGCAGCAGTAGTTACAATAGCCAAGACATGGAAGCAACAAAAATGTCCATCATCAGATGAATGGACGAAAAAGAGGTCCATGTACACAATGGAATATTAGACACAGAAAAGAAAGAAACAACGCCGTTTGCCGCACCATAGATGAGGCTAGAGATAATCACACAACTTGGAGTAAGTCAGAAAGCGAGAGACACATATCCTATGATATCACGTATAGGTGTTATCTAAAAATTGATAGTAATCAACTTATGTCCACAGAGAAGGACACTCACGTATTCAGGAAACAAACTTGTGATTAACCAGATGGAAAGGTGTGAGGAATGTATAACGGAGGATATTGTGTTTAACAGACATATGCTAATACTTTTAAAAGAGAGAATCACCAAACACATACCGAACACCAAGAGAGGTCTACGCAACATTCTGTAATAACCTATATGGAACAGGATCCAAAAATGAAAAGATAAATGTATCAATGAAACAGATTCTGTACACCTGGAACAAGCAAAACATTGCAATCAAATTTGCTCTGATAAAAATGAAAATTAAGCTACGAATACCAACAACAAGTTAGTAGACATAACTTCTGGGGGGTTTGTCTTGGCACATTCCACTCTAATTTACAACCTACAACCAGGACGTCCAGGAAGGCCCTGTTGCCCTAGTAACCAGAGTTGGGAATATAGAAATGCTGCCGCCTTCTGGTCGTTTCCTGCAAAGGCTGATTTAAACCCAGCACTAATGGTCACTTAATATTCACAATTACTACAGGGCTGTAAATGACACCTGCCCTCAAAAAATGTCCTGGTGTAGGGAATGGCCACAGGAATTCAGAACACGGCAAATTTTTCAAGGAAACAGTTTGAAGAGGTAAGTTTTTCTGTTTTACTTAAAAAAAAAAAAGAAAATGGACGTGGATGAAAGCTCAATATAGGGAACTATTAGATGCATGCAAATCCAAACTACAAAAGGTATCACCACCCAACACTCAAAATGCCATCAGTAAAATATCTACAAACCATAAATGCTGAAGGGGTTTTAGAGAACTGTGTACCCTCTAGTTGCTGGTGGGATGTCAACTGGTAACAGCCAGTAGTGAGAAGAGAATGGAGGTGCGTTGAAAGGTAAAAATTGAGCTACCATATGATCTAGTAGGCCCACTGCTGGGCCTATCCCTTGCGAAGACCAGAATCAAAAAGACACAGGCTGGCAATCCTGCACTGCATCAATATTTAGCATAGCCAAGAGTTGGAAGCAACCAAAACGTCCATCAACAGATGAATGCACAAAGAAGAAGTGGACCATGTACACAATGGAATATTTGGCATAGAAAAGAATGAAACACTGCTCTTTGCAGCAACATAGATAAGCCTAGAGATAATCAGAGAACATGAGGTAAGTCGGAAAGCAGACGACAAATATCCTGTGATATCACTTCTAGGTGTTACCTAACAACTGACACAGATGAACACATTTCCACAGAGAAAGACACTCACAGACTTAGAAAACAAACTATGGTTATCTACAAGGAAATTTGGGAGGAATGGATACATTAAGATTAGGGTTACCCTACGTGTACAAATACATATTAAATACATATATCAAAAAGAACGACCATATACCAAGGGAGGTCTACTGAACGCTGTGTAATAATTTACACGGGGGCTTCCCGGGTGGCGCCGTGGTTAAGAATCCGCCTGGCAATGCAGGGGACACGGCATCGATCCCTGGTCCGGGAAGATCCCACATGCTGCAGAGCAACTAAGCCTGTGCACCAGAACTACGGAGCCTACGCTCTAGAGCCCACGAGCCATGACTACTGAGCCAACACACCAAAACTACTAAAGCCCGCATGCCTAGAGTACGTACTCCACAACAAGAGAAGCCACTGCAGTGAAAAGCCCGTGCACCGCCACGGAGAGTAGCCCCGCTCACCGCAAGTAGTGACAGCCCACATGCAGCAACGAAGATCCAACTCAGCCAAAAGTAAATAAATAAATAAAATAAAATTATTAAAATAAATAGTAATTTACATGGGAAGAGGATCTGTACATGTATAGATATATATGATGTTCAATTCAACCTGACTGTGCCCACCTAGGACAAACACTATTCTAATCATTACCCCAATTTAAAAAATTAAACCCAGGAACAACAATCAATGAGACATAAACTTATTGGGGTTTTCCCTGGCACATTCCATTCTAATTTACAACCTAGCAACACGACTTTCAGGAAGGCTCTGCTGCCCTACTAACCAGATTTGGAATGGAGAAATGCTGTCACCATGTGGCCGTTTCCCACAACAGCAGCTTTAATCACAGGGCTAACGGTCCCTTAAGACTCACAGTAATTGTAGGGCTGTAAATGACACGTGTCCTCAAAAAATGTCCTGGGGTAGGTAATGGTCAAAAAAGTTCACAACACGGAAAAGTTTTCAAGAAAACAATTTGAAGAGGTAAGTTTTACTCACTCTTTTGTTTACAAAAATAGAAGAACATGGATAAAACCTCAATATCAGGAATTATTGGTTGGATGCAAATCCAAACTACAAAAGGAGTGCGCCACCCAATATTCAAAATGACATCAATAAAAAGTATACAAACAATGAATGTTGACGGGTTTGTCGAGAAATCCATACCCACTATGCTGTTGGTTGGATGTAAACTGGTAACAGCTAATCATGAGAACAGAATGGAGCTGCGTTTAAAAGCTAAACACTGAGCTACCATACGATGAGGCCGATCCCCTTAAGGGCCTATCACCTAAGAAGACCAGAATCGGAAAGACACAGACAGGAAAACATGCACTACAGCAATATTTACAATAGCCAAGGCATTCAAGCAAAGAAAATGTCCATCAACAGAGAAATGGACAAAGAAGAAGTGGTATAAGTACCGAATGGAATGTTAGCCTCAGAAAAATATGATCAATGCCGTTTTCAGGATTACGGATGAGCCTAGAAATAATCATATTACGTTAAGTAAGTCAAAAGGGAATGACAAATATCCTATGACATCATTTATAGATGTCATCCTAAGATTGCTACCAATGAACATATTTCCACAGAAAAGGACGCTCACAGATTTAGAAAACAAACGAATGGTTAACCAAAATGAAAGGTGGGAAGACGGATAAATTGGGATTATGGGGGTAACATACATATACTAAGGTATGTTAAATGTATATAAACATATAACATATAAACTATATGAATTATCTATACACCAATACATATAAAATATATAATGACCAAACACCTACCAAATATCAAGGGAGGTCTACTCAACACTCTGTAATAACATACATGGTAACAGGATCCGAAGATGAACAGATATATGTATGTATAACTGACCCGATTCTGTACAGCCAGACAATCACAACACTCTAATCAAAGTTGCTCCGATAGGGGCTTCCCTGGTGTGGCAGTGGTTGAGAATCTGCCTGCCAATGCAGGGGACACGGGTTCGAGCCCTGGTATGGGAAGATTCCACGTGCCGCGGAGCAACTAGGCCCGTGAGCCAAAACTACTGAGCCTGCGCGTCTGGAGCCTGTGCTCTGCAACAAGAGAGGCCGCGATAGTGAGAGGCCCGTGCACCACGATGAAGAGTGGGCCCCGCTTGCCACAACTATAGGAAGCCCTCGCACAGAAATGCAGACCTAACACAGGCAAAAATAAATAAATTAATTATTTAATAAAATAAAAAAATTTACTCCGATAAGAGATATAAATTAAATTTCAAAAACAAACATAAGTAAGGAGATATAAACTTCTGGGGGTTTGTCTGAGCACATTCCACTCTAATTTACAACCGAGGAACACGACGTCCAGGAAGACTCTGTTGCTCTACTAACAAGAGTTGAGGACGTAATAATGCTGCCGCCTTGTGGCTCTTTCCCAGAACAGCAGCTTTAAACACAGTGCTTATGGTCACTTAATATTCACAGGAATGCAGGGCTGTAAATGACACGTGCCCACAAAAAATGCCCTGGGGTAGGGAATAGCCAAGAGAATTCAACACATGACAAAATTTTCAAGAAGTCAATATGAAGAGGGAAGTTGTACTCACTCTTTAAGAAAAAGAAAAAGAAAAAAAGACATACCCAAAGCTCAGTATAAGGAATTATTAGATGCATGAAAATCCAACCTCCAAGAAGGTTTCACCTCACACCTGTCACGTGACAATCACAAAAAGTCTACAAACCATAAATGCTGAAGGGGTTTTAGAGAACTGTATACCTTCTAGCTGCTGGTGGGATGTAAAGCGGTAACGGCACTAATGAAAACAGAATGCAGGTGCTTTAAAAGGTAAAAATTGAGCTACCATATGATCCGGCAGGGCACCTTCTGGGTCTATAACCTACGACCACCAGAATCGGAAAGACAGAGGCAGGCAAATGTGCACTGCAGCAATATTTAAATAGCCAAGACATGGAAGCAAAAAAAAGGTCCAAAAACAGATGAATGGACAAAGAAGAAGTGGTATATGTACAGAATGGAATATTAGCCATGAAAAAAATAAAACAATGCCATTTGCAGCACCACAGATGAGCCTAGAGATAATCACAAAACGTGAAGTAAGTCAGAATGAAAAGAAAAATGTCCTATGAGATCACTTATGTTATCTGAAAATTCATATAAATAAACATAATGCCAGAGAGAAAGAGAATCTCAGATTGAGAAAACGAACTTATGGTTAAGCCAATGAAAAGGTGTGAGGAATGGATAAATTAGGATATTGGGATTAACAAACATATACTAATACATATAAAATATAGAATCACCAAAGACCTATGGAATACCAAGAGTGGTCTACTCATCACTCTGTAATAACCTACATGGAAAAGGACACGAAGATCAACAGATATATGTATATGTGTAAATGAACAAGATTCTGTACCCCTAGAACAAAAGACAGTTTTAAGTCAAATTGGCTATGATAAACACTATAAATTAAAGACACAAACAAGAATTAAGGAGGCTAAAAGTTATGGGGGTTTGTCCTGCCACATTCTACTCTAATGTGCAACCTAAAAGCACAAATTGCAGGAAGGTTCTGTTTCCCTAGCAAGCAGAGTTGGTAACGTAGAAATGCCACCACCCTAAGGCCGTTTCCTCAAACAGCAGCTTTAAATCCACTGCTAATGGTCACTAACATTCAGAAGGACTGCAGGGGTGTAAATGACTCACGCCCTCAAAAAATGTCCTGGGGTAGGCAATGGCCAAAAGAATTCAAACGCGGCAAATTTTTCAAGAAGGCAATTTGAAGTTGTAAGTTTAACTCAATCTTAAACAAAATAAAAAGGATATTGATAAAAGCTGAACGTCAGGAATTACTAGATGCATGCAAATCCAATCTACCCAAAGGTATCACCTCACACCACTGAGAATGACCATCAGCAAAAAGTCTACAAACAACAGATGTTGAAGAAGTTGTGGAGGACAGCGTAACCTCTACGTCTAAGTGCGATGTAAACTGGTAGCAGCCAATAATCGGAATAGAACGGCAGTGCGTTTCAAGGTAAGCCTTGAGTTACCATATGATCCGGAAGGCCCACTATTGGGCCTGTCCCCTGTGAAGGCCAGAATCAAAAAGACACGGGATGGAAAATCGTGTATTGCAGCAGTAGTTACAATAGCCAAGACATGGAAGCAACAAAAATGTCCATCATCAGATGAATGGACGAAAAAGAGGTCCATGTACACAATGGAATATTAGACACAGAAAAGAAAGAAACAACGCCGTTTGCCGCACCATAGATGAGGCTAGAGATAATCACACAACTTGGAGTAAGTCAGAAAGCGAGAGACACATATCCTATGATATCACGTATAGGTGTTATCTAAAAATTGATAGTAATCAACTTATGTCCACAGAGAAGGACACTCACGTATTCAGGAAACAAACTTGTGATTAACCAGATGGAAAGGTGTGAGGAATGTATAACGGAGGATATTGTGTTTAACAGACATATGCTAATACTTTTAAAAGAGAGAATCACCAAACACATACCGAACACCAAGAGAGGTCTACGCAACATTCTGTAATAACCTATATGGAACAGGATCCAAAAATGAAAAGATAAATGTATCAATGAAACAGATTCTGTACACCTGGAACAAGCAAAACATTGCAATCAAATTTGCTCTGATAAAAATGAAAATTAAGCTACGAATACCAACAACAAGTTAGTAGACATAACTTCTGGGGGGTTTGTCTTGGCACATTCCACTCTAATTTACAACCTACAACCAGGACGTCCAGGAAGGCCCTGTTGCCCTAGTAACCAGAGTTGGGAATATAGAAATGCTGCCGCCTTCTGGTCGTTTCCTGCAAAGGCTGATTTAAACCCAGCACTAATGGTCACTTAATATTCACAATTACTACAGGGCTGTAAATGACACCTGCCCTCAAAAAATGTCCTGGTGTAGGGAATGGCCACAGGAATTCAGAACACGGCAAATTTTTCAAGGAAACAGTTTGAAGAGGTAAGTTTTTCTGTTTTACTTAAAAAAAAAAAAGAAAATGGACGTGGATGAAAGCTCAATATAGGGAACTATTAGATGCATGCAAATCCAAACTACAAAAGGTATCACCACCCAACACTCAAAATGCCATCAGTAAAATATCTACAAACCATAAATGCTGAAGGGGTTTTAGAGAACTGTGTACCCTCTAGTTGCTGGTGGGATGTCAACTGGTAACAGCCAGTAGTGAGAAGAGAATGGAGGTGCGTTGAAAGGTAAAAATTGAGCTACCATATGATCTAGTAGGCCCACTGCTGGGCCTATCCCTTGCGAAGACCAGAATCAAAAAGACACAGGCTGGCAATCCTGCACTGCATCAATATTTAGCATAGCCAAGAGTTGGAAGCAACCAAAACGTCCATCAACAGATGAATGCACAAAGAAGAAGTGGACCATGTACACAATGGAATATTTGGCATAGAAAAGAATGAAACACTGCTCTTTGCAGCAACATAGATAAGCCTAGAGATAATCAGAGAACATGAGGTAAGTCGGAAAGCAGACGACAAATATCCTGTGATATCACTTCTAGGTGTTACCTAACAACTGACACAGATGAACACATTTCCACAGAGAAAGACACTCACAGACTTAGAAAACAAACTATGGTTATCTACAAGGAAATTTGGGAGGAATGGATACATTAAGATTAGGGTTACCCTACGTGTACAAATACATATTAAATACATATATCCAAAAGAACGACCATATACCAAGGGAGGTCTACTGAACGCTCTGTAACAATTTACACGGGGGCTTCCCGGGTGGCGCCGTGGTTCAGATTCCGCCTGGCAAGGCAGGGGACACGGCGTCGATCCCTGGTCCGGGAAGATCCCACATGCTGCAGAGCAACTAAGCCCGTGCACCACAACTACTGAGCCTGCACTCTAGAGCCCACAAGCCACGACTACTGAGCCAACACACCAAAACTACTAAAGCCCGCATGCCTAGAGTACGTACTCCACAACAAGAGAAGCCACTGCAGTGAAAAGCCCGTACACCGCAACGGAGAGTAGCCCCCGCTCACCGCAACTAGCGACAGCCCACATGCAGCAACGAAGATCCAACTCAGCCAAAAGTAAATAAATAAATAAAATAAAATTATTAAAATAAATAGTAATTTACATGGGAAGAGGATCTGTACATGTATAGATATATACGATGTTCAATTCAACCTGACTGTGCCCACTTAGGACAAGCACTATTCTAATCATTACCCCAATTTAAAAAATTAAACCCAGGAACAACAATCAATGAGACATAAACTTATTGGGGTTTTCCCTGGCACATTCCATTCTAATTTACAACCTAGCAACACGACTTTCAGGAAGGCTCTGCTGCCCTACTAACCAGATTTGGAATGGAGAAATGCTGTCACCATGTGGCAGTTTCCCACAACAGCAGCTTTAATCACAGGGCTATCGGTCCCTTAAGATTCACAGTAATTGTAGGGCTGTAAATGACACGTGTCCTCAAAAAATGTCCTGGGGTAGGTAATGGTCAAAAAAGTTCACAACACGGAAAAGTTTTCAAGAAAACAATTTGAAGAGGTAAGTTTTACTCACTCTTTTGTTTACAAAAATAGAAGAACATGGATAAAACCTCAGTATCAGGAATTATTGGTTGGATGCAAATCCAAACTACAAAAGGAGTGCGCCACCCAATATTCAAAATGACATCAGTAAAAAGTATACAAACAATGAATGTTGACGGGTTTGTCGAGAAATCCATACCCACTATGCTGTTGGTTGGATGTAAACTGGTAACAGCTAATCATGAGAACAGAATGGAGCTGCGTTTAAAAGCTAAACACTGAGCTACCATACGATGAGGCCGATCCCCTTAAGGGCCTATCACCTAAGAAGACCAGAATCGGAAAGACACAGACAGGAAAACATGCACTACAGCAATATTTACAATAGCCAAGGCATTCAAGCAAAGAAAAGGTCCATCAACAGAGAAATGGACAAAGAAGAAGTGGTATAAGTACCGAATGGAATGTTAGCCTCAGAAAAATATGATCAATGCCGTTTTCAGGATTACGGATGAGCCTAGAAATAATCATATTACGTTAAGTAAGTCAAAAGGGAATGACAAATATCCTATGACATCATTTATAGATGTCATCCTAAGATTGCTACCAATGAACATATTTCCACAGAAAAGGACACTCACAGATTTAGAAAACAAACGAATGGTTAACCAAAATGAAAGGTGGGAAGACGGATAAATTGGGATTATGGGGGTAACATACATATACAAAGGTATGTTAAATGTATATAAACACATAACATATAAAGTATATGCATTATCTATACACCAATACACATAAAATATATAATGACCAAACACCTACCAAATATCAAGGGAGGTCTACTCAACACTCTGTAATAACATACATGGTAACAGGATCCGAAGATGAACAGATATATGTATGTATAACTGACCCGATTCTGTACAGCCAGACAATCACAACACTCTAATCAAATTTGCTCAGATAGGGGCTTCCCTGGTGTGGCAGTGGTTGCGAATCTGCCTGCCAATGCAGGGGACACGGGTTCGAGCCCTGGTATGGGAAGATTCCACGTGCCGCGGAGCAACTAGGCCCGTGAGCCAAAACTACTGAGCCTGCGCGTCTGGAGCCTGTGCGCTGCAACAAGAGAGGCCGCGATAGTGAGAGGCCCGTGCACCACGATGAAGAGTGGGCCCCGCTTGCCACAACTATAGGAAGCCCTCGCACAGAAATGCAGACCTAACACAGGCAAAAATAAATAAATTAATTATTTAATAAAATAAAAACATTTACTCCGATAAGAGATATAAATTAAATTTCAAAAACAAACATAAGTAAGGAGATATAAACTTCTGGGGGTTTGTCTGAGCACATTCCACTCTAATTTACAACCGAGGAACACGACGTCCAGGAAGACTCTGTTGCTCTACTAACAAGAGTTGAGGACGTAATAATGCTGCCGCCTTGTGGCTCTTTCCCAGAACAGCAGCTTTAAACACAGTGCTTATGGTCACTTAATATTCACAGGAATGCAGGGCTGTAAATGACACGTGCCCACAAAAAATGCCCTGGGTTAGGGAATAGCCAAGAGAATTCAACACATGACAAAATTTTCAAGAAGTCAATATGAAGAGGGAAGTTGTACTCACTCTTTAAGAAAAAGAAAAAGAAAAAAAGACATACCCAAAGCTCAGTATAAGGAATTATTAGATGCATGAAAATCCAACCTCCAAGAAGGTTTCACCTCACACCTGTCACGTGACAATCACAAAAAGTCTACAAACCATAAATGCTGAAGGGGTTTTAGAGAACTGTATACCTTCTAGCTGCTGGTGGGATGTAAAGCGGTAACGGCACTAATGAAAACAGAATGCAGGTGCTTTAAAAGGTAAAAATTGAGCTACCATATGATCCGGCAGGGCACCTTCTGGGTCTATAACCTACGACCACCAGAATCGGAAAGACAGAGGCAGGCAAATGTGCACTGCAGCAATATTTAAATAGCCAAGACATGGAAGCAAAAAAAAGGTCCAAAAACAGATGAATGGACAAAGAAGAAGTGGTATATGTACAGAATGGAATATTAGCCATGAAAAAAATAAAACAATGCCATTTGCAGCACCACAGATGAGCCTAGAGATAATCACAAAACGTGAAGTAAGTCAGAATGAAAAGAAAAATGTCCTATGAGATCACTTATGTTATCTGAAAATTCATATAAATAAACATAATGCCAGAGAGAAAGAGAATCTCAGATTGAGAAAACGAACTTATGGTTAAGCCAATGAAAAGGTGTGAGGAATGGATAAATTAGGATATTGGGATTAACAAACATATACTAATACATATAAAATATAGAATCACCAAAGACCTATGGAATACCAAGAGTGGTCTACTCATCACTCTGTAATAACCTACATGGAAAAGGACACGAAGATCAACAGATATATGTATATGTGTAAATGAACAAGATTCTGTACCCCTAGAACAAAAGACAGTTTTAAGTCAAATTGGCTATGATAAACACTATAAATTAAAGACACAAACAAGAATTAAGGAGGCTAAAAGTTATGGGGGTTTGTCCTGCCACATTCTACTCTAATGTGCAACCTAAAAGCACAAATTGCAGGAAGGTTCTGTTTCCCTAGCAAGCAGAGTTGGTAACGTAGAAATGCCACCACCCTAAGGCCGTTTCCTCAAACAGCAGCTTTAAATCCACTGCTAATGGTCACTAACATTCAGAAGGACTGCAGGGGTGTAAATGACTCACGCCCTCAAAAAATGTCCTGGGGTAGGCAATGGCCAAAAGAATTCAAACGCGGCAAATTTTTCAAGAAGGCAATTTGAAGTTGTAAGTTTAACTCAATCTTAAACAAAATAAAAAGGATATTGATAAAAGCTGAACGTCAGGAATTACTAGATGCATGCAAATCCAATCTACCCAAAGGTATCACCTCACACCACTGAGAATGACCATCAGCAAAAAGTCTACAAACAACAGATGTTGAAGAAGTTGTGGAGGACAGCGTAACCTCTACGTCTAAGTGCGATGTAAACTGGTAGCAGCCAATAATCGGAATAGAACGGCAGTGCGTTTCAAGGTAAGCCTTGAGTTACCATATGATCCGGAAGGCCCACTATTGGGCCTGTCCCCTGTGAAGGCCAGAATCAAAAAGACACGGGATGGAAAATCGTGTATTGCAGCAGTAGTTACAATAGCCAAGACATGGAAGCAACAAAAATGTCCATCATCAGATGAATGGACGAAAAAGAGGTCCATGTACACAATGGAATATTAGACACAGAAAAGAAAGAAACAACGCCGTTTGCCGCACCATAGATGAGGCTAGAGATAATCACACAACTTGGAGTAAGTCAGAAAGCGAGAGACACATATCCTTTGATATCACGTATAGGTGTTATCTAAAAATTGATAGTAATCAACTTATGTCCACAGAGAAGGACACTCACGTATTCAGGAAACAAACTTGTGATTAACCAGATGGAAAGGTGTGAGGAATGTATAACGGAGGATATTGTGTTTAACAGACATATGCTAATACTTTTAAAAGAGAGAATCACCAAACACATACCGAACACCAAGAGAGGTCTACGCAACATTCTGTAATAACCTATATGGAACAGGATCCAAAAATGAAAAGATAAATGTATCAATGAAACAGATTCTGTACACCTGGAACAAGCAAAACATTGCAATCAAATTTGCTCTGATAAAAATGAAAATTAAGCTACGAATACCAACAACAAGTTAGTAGACATAACTTCTGGGGGGTTTGTCTTGGCACATTCCACTCTAATTTACAACCTACAACCAGGACGTCCAGGAAGGCCCTGTTGCCCTAGTAACCAGAGTTGGGAATATAGAAATGCTGCCGCCTTCTGGTCGTTTCCTGCAAAGGCTGATTTAAACCCAGCACTAATGGTCACTTAATATTCACAATTACTACAGGGCTGTAAATGACACCTGCCCTCAAAAAATGTCCTGGTGTAGGGAATGGCCACAGGAATTCAGAACACGGCAAATTTTTCAAGGAAACAGTTTGAAGAGGTAAGTTTTTCTGTTTTACTTAAAAAAAAAAAAGAAAATGGACGTGGATGAAAGCTCAATATAGGGAACTATTAGATGCATGCAAATCCAAACTACAAAAGGTATCACCACCCAACACTCAAAATGCCATCAGTAAAATATCTACAAACCATAAATGCTGAAGGGGTTTTAGAGAACTGTGTACCCTCTAGTTGCTGGTGGGATGTCAACTGGTAACAGCCAGTAGTGAGAAGAGAATGGATGTGCGTTGAAAGGTAAAAATTGAGCTACCATATGATCTAGTAGGCCCACTGCTGGGCCTATCCCTTGAGAAGACCAGAATCAAAAAGACACAGGCTGGCAATCCTGCACTGCATCAGTATTTAGCATAGCCAAGGGTTGGAAGCAACCAAAACGTCCATCAACAGATGAATGCACAAAGAAGAAGTGGACCATGTACACAATGGAATATTCGGCATAGAAGAGAATGAAACACTGCTGTTTGCAGCAACATAGATGAGCCTAGAGATAATCAGAGAACATGAGGTAAGTCGGAAAGCAGACGACAAATATCCTGTGATATCACTTCTAGGTGTTACCTAACAACTGACACAGATGAACACATTTCCACAGAGAAAGACACTCACAGACTTAGAAAACAAACTATGGTTATCTACAAGGAAATTTGGGAGGAATGGATACATTAAGATTAGGGTTACCCTACGTGTACAAATACATATTAAATACATATATCAAAAAGAACGACCATATACCAAGGGAGGTCTACTGAACGCTCTGTAACAATTTACACGGGGGCTTCACGGGTGGCGCCGTGGTTCAGATTCCGCCTGGCAAGGCAGGGGACACGGCGTCGATCCCTGGTCCGGGAAGATCCCACATGCTGCAGAGCAACTAAGCCCGTGCACCACAACTACTGAGCCTGCACTCTAGAGCCCACAAGCCACGACTACTGAGCCAACACACCAAAACTACTAAAGCCCGCATGCCTAGAGTACGTACTCCACAACAAGAGAAGCCACTGCAGTGAAAAGCCCGTACACCGCAACGGAGAGTAGCCCCCGCTCACCGCAACTAGCGACAGCCCACATGCAGCAACGAAGATCCAACTCAGCCAAAAGTAAATAAATAAATAAAATAAAATTATTAAAATAAATAGTAATTTACATGGGAAGAGGATCTGTACATGTATAGATATATACGATGTTCAATTCAACCTGACTGTGCCCACTTAGGACAAGCACTATTCTAATCATTACCCCAATTTAAAAAATTAAACCCAGGAACAACAATCAATGAGACATAAACTTATTGGGGTTTTCCCTGGCACATTCCATTCTAATTTACAACCTAGCAACACGACTTTCAGGAAGGCTCTGCTGCCCTACTAACCAGATTTGGAATGGAGAAATGCTGTCACCATGTGGCAGTTTCCCACAACAGCAGCTTTAATCACAGGGCTATCGGTCCCTTAAGATTCACAGTAATTGTAGGGCTGTAAATGACACGTGTCCTCAAAAAATGTCCTGGGGTAGGTAATGGTCAAAAAAGTTCACAACACGGAAAAGTTTTCAAGAAAACAATTTGAAGAGGTAAGTTTTACTCACTCTTTTGTTTACAAAAATAGAAGAACATGGATAAAACCGCAATATCAGGAATTATTGGTTGGATGCAAATCCAAACTACAAAAGGAGTGCGCCACCCAATATTCAAAATGACATCAGTAAAAAGTATACAAACAATGAATGTTGACGGGTTTGTCGAGAAATCCATACCCACTATGCTGTTGGTTGGATGTAAACTGGTAACAGCTAATCATGAGAACAGAATGGAGCTGCGTTTAAAAGCTAAACACTGAGCTACCATACGATGAGGCCAATCCCCTTAAGGGCCTATCACCTAAGAAGACCAGAATCGGAAAGACACAGACAGGAAAACATGCACTACAGCAATATTTACAATAGCCAAGACATGCAAGCAAAGAAAATGTCCATCAACAGAGAAATGGACAAAGAAGAAGTGGTATAAGTACCGAATGGAATGTTAGCCTCAGAAAAATATGATCAATGCCGTTTTCAGGATTACGGATGAGCCTAGAAATAATCATATTACGTTAAGTAAGTCAAAAGGGAATGACAAATATCCTATGACATCATTTATAGATGTCATCCTAAGATTGCTACCAATGAACATATTTCCACAGAAAAGGACACTCACAGATTTAGAAAACAAACGAATGGTTAACCAAAATGAAAGGTGGGAAGACGGATAAATTGGGATTATGGGGGTAACATACATATACAAAGGTATGTTAAATGTATATAAACACATAACATATAAACTATATGCATTATCTATACACCAATACACATAAAATATATAATGACCAAACACCTACCAAATATCAAGGGAGGTCTACTCAACACTCTGTAATAACATACATGGTAACAGGATCCGAAGATGAACAGATATATGTATGTATAACTGACCCGATTCTGTACAGCCAGACAATCACAACACTCTAATCAAATTTGCTCAGATAGGGGCTTCCCTGGTGTGGCAGTGGTTGCGAAGCTGCCTGCCAATGCAGGGGACACGGGTTCGAGCCCTGGTATGGGAAGATTCCACGTGCCGCGGAGCAACTAGGCCCGTGAGCCAAAACTACTGAGCCTGCGCGTCTGGAGCCTGTGCGCTGCAACAAGAGAGGCCGCGATAGTGAGAGGCCCGTGCACCACGATGAAGAGTGGGCCCCGCTTGCCACAACTATAGGAAGCCCTCGCACAGAAATGCAGACCTAACACAGGCAAAAATAAATAAATTAATTATTTAATAAAATAAAAAAATTTACTCCGATAAGAGATATAAATTAAATTTCAAAAACAAACATAAGTAAGGAGATATAAACTTCTGGGGGTTTGTCTGAGCACATTCCACTCTAATTTACAACCGAGGAACACGACGTCCAGGAAGACTCTGTTGCTCTACTAACAAGAGTTGAGGACGTAATAATGCTGCCGCCTTGTGGCTCTTTCCCAGAACAGCAGCTTTAAACACAGTGCTTATGGTCACTTAATATTCACAGGAATGCAGGGCTGTAAATGACACGTGCCCACAAAAAATGCCCTGGGTTAGGGAATAGCCAAGAGAATTCAACACATGACAAAATTTTCAAGAAGTCAATATGAAGAGGGAAGTTGTACTCACTCTTTAAGAAAAAGAAAAAGAAAAAAGGACATACCCAAAGCTCAGTATAAGGAATTATTAGATGCATGAAAATCCAACCTCCAAGAAGGTTTCACCTCACACCTGTCACGTGACAATCACAAAAAGTCTACAAACCATAAATGCTGAAGGGGTTTTAGAGAACTGTATACCTTCTAGCTGCTGGTGGGATGTAAAGCGGTAACGGCACTAATGAAAACAGAATGCAGGTGCTTTAAAAGGTAAAAATTGAGCTACCATATGATCCGGCAGGGCACCTTCTGGGTCTATAACCTACGACCACCAGAATCGGAAAGACAGAGGCAGGCAAATGTGCACTGCAGCAATATTTAAATAGCCAAGACATGGAAGCAAAAAAAAGGTCCAAAAACAGATGAATGGACAAAGAAGAAGTGGTATATGTACAGAATGGAATATTAGCCATGAAAAAAATAAAACAATGCCATTTGCAGCACCACAGATGAGCCTAGAGATAATCACAAAACGTGAAGTAAGTCAGAATGAAAAGAAAAATGTCCTATGAGATCACTTATGTTATCTGAAAATTCATATAAATAAACATAATGCCAGAGAGAAAGAGAATCTCAGATTGAGAAAACGAACTTATGGTTAAGCCAATGAAAAGGTGTGAGGAATGGATAAATTAGGATATTGGGATTAACAAACATATACTAATACATATAAAATATAGAATCACCAAAGACCTATGGAATACCAAGAGTGGTCTACTCATCACTCTGTAATAACCTACATGGAAAAGGACACGAAGATCAACAGATATATGTATATGTGTAAATGAACAAGATTCTGTACCCCTAGAACAAAAGACAGTTTTAAGTCAAATTGGCTATGATAAACACTATAAATTAAAGACACAAACAAGAATTAAGGAGGCTAAAAGTTATGGGGGTTTGTCCTGCCACATTCTACACTAATGTGCAACCTAAAAGCACAAATTGCAGGAAGGTTCTGTTTCCCTAGCAAGCAGAGTTGGTAACGTAGAAATGCCACCACCCTAAGGCCGTTTCCTCAAACAGCAGCTTTAAATCCACTGCTAATGGTCACTAACATTCAGAAGGACTGCAGGGGTGTAAATGACTCACGCCCTCAAAAAATGTCCTGGGGTAGGCAATGGCCAAAAGAATTCAAACGCGGCAAATTTTTCAAGAAGGCAATTTGAAGTTGTAAGTTTAACTCAATCTTAAACAAAATAAAAAGGATATTGATAAAAGCTGAACGTCAGGAATTACTAGATGCATGCAAATCCAATCTACCCAAAGGTATCACCTCACACCACTGAGAATGACCATCAGCAAAAAGTCTACAGACAACAGATGTTGAAGAAGTTGTGGAGGACAGCGTAACCTCTACGTCTAAGTGCGATGTAAACTGGTAGCAGCCAATAATCGGAATAGAACGGCAGTGCGTTTCAAGGTAAGCCTTGAGTTACCATATGATCCGGAAGGCCCACTATTGGGCCTGTCCCCTGTGAAGGCCAGAATCAAAAAGACACGGGATGGAAAATCGTGTATTGCAGCAGTAGTTACAATAGCCAAGACATGGAAGCAACAAAAATGTCCATCATCAGATGAATGGACGAAAAAGAGGTCCATGTACACAATGGAATATTAGACACAGAAAAGAAAGAAACAACGCCGTTTGCCGCACCATAGATGAGGCTAGAGATAATCACACAACTTGGAGTAAGTCAGAAAGCGAGAGACACATATCCTATGATATCACGTATAGGTGTTATCTAAAAATTGATAGTAATCAACTTATGTCCACAGAGAAGGACACTCACGTATTCAGGAAACAAACTTGTGATTAACCAGATGGAAAGGTGTGAGGAATGTATAACGGAGGATATTGTGTTTAACAGACATATGCTAATACTTTTAAAAGAGAGAATCACCAAACACATACCGAACACCAAGAGAGGTCTACGCAACATTCTGTAATAACCTATATGGAACAGGATCCAAAAATGAAAAGATAAATGTATCAATGAAACAGATTCTGTACACCTGGAACAAGCAAAACATTGCAATCAAATTTGCTCTGATAAAAATGAAAATTAAGCTACGAATACCAACAACAAGTTAGTAGACATAACTTCTGGGGGGTTTGTCTTGGCACATTCCACTCTAATTTACAACCTACAACCAGGACGTCCAGGAAGGCCCTGTTGCCCTAGTAACCAGAGTTGGGAATATAGAAATGCTGCCGCCTTCTGGTCGTTTCCTGCAAAGGCTGATTTAAACCCAGCACTAATGGTCACTTAATATTCACAATTACTACAGGGCTGTAAATGACACCTGCCCTCAAAAAATGTCCTGGTGTAGGGAATGGCCACAGGAATTCAGAACACGGCAAATTTTTCAAGGAAACAGTTTGAAGAGGTAAGTTTTTCTGTTTTACTTAAAAAAAAAAAAGAAAATGGACGTGGATGAAAGCTCAATATAGGGAACTATTAGATGCATGCAAATCCAAACTATAAAAGGTATCACCACCCAACACTCAAAATGCCATCAGTAAAATATCTACAAACCATAAATGCTGAAGGGGTTTTAGAGAACTGTGTACCCTCTAGTTGCTGGTGGGATGTTAACTGGTAACAGCCAGTAGTGAGAAGAGAATGGATGTGCGTTGAAAGGTAAAAATTGAGCTACCATATGATCTAGTAGGCCCACTGCTGGGCCTATCCCTTGAGAAGACCAGAATCAAAAAGACACAGGCTGGCAATCCTGCACTGCATCAATATTTAGCATAGCCAAGGGTTGGAAGCAACCAAAACGTCCATCAACAGATGAATGCACAAAGAAGAAGTGGACCATGTACACAATGGAATATTCGGCATAGAAAAGAATGAAACACTGCTGTTTGCAGCAACATAGATGAGCGTAGAGATAATCAGAGAACATGAGGTAAGTTGGAAAGCAGACGACAAATATCCTGTGATATCACTTCTAGGTGTTACCCAACAACTGACACAGATGAACACATTTCCACAGAGAAAGACACTCACAGACTTAGAAAACAAACTATGGTTATCTACAAGGAAAGTTGGGAGGAATGGATACATTAAGATTAGGGTTACCATACGTGTACAAATACATATTAAATACATATATCAAAAAGAACGACCATATACCAAGGGAGGTCTACTGAACGCTGTGTAATAATTTACACGGGGGCTTCCCGGGTGGCGCCGTGGTTCAGATTCCGCCTGGCAAGGCAGGGGACACGGCGTCGATCCCTGGTCCGGGAAGATCCCACATGCTGCAGAGCAACTAAGCCCGTGCACCACAACTACTGAGCCTGCACTCTAGAGCCCACAAGCCACGACTACTGAGCCAGCACACCAAAACTACTAAAGCCCGCATGCCTAGAGTACGTACTCCACAACAAGAGAAGCCACTGCAGTGAAAAGCCCGTACACCGCAACGGAGAGTAGCCCCCGCTCACCGCAACTAGCGACAGCCCACATGCAGCAACGAAGATCCAACTCAGCCAAAAGTAAATAAATAAATAAAATAAAATTATTAAAATAAATAGTAATTTACATGGGAAGAGGATCTGTACATGTATAGATATATACGATGTTCAATTCAACCTGACTGTGCCCACTTAGGACAAGCACTATTCTAATCATTACCCCAATTTAAAAAATTAAACCCAGGAACAACAATCAATGAGACATAAACTTATTGGGGTTTTCCCTGGCACATTCCATTCTAATTTACAACCTAGCAACACGACTTTCAGGAAGGCTCTGCTGCCCTACTAACCAGATTTGGAATGGAGAAATGCTGTCACCATGTGGCAGTTTCCCACAACAGCAGCTTTAATCACAGGGCTATCGGTCCCTTAAGATTCACAGTAATTGTAGGGCTGTAAATGACACGTGTCCTCAAAAAATGTCCTGGGGTAGGTAATGGTCAAAAAAGTTCACAACACGGAAAAGTTTTCAAGAAAACAATTTGAAGAGGTAAGTTTTACTCACTCTTTTGTTTACAAAAATAGAAGAACATGGATAAAACCGCAATATCAGGAATTATTGGTTGGATGCAAATCCAAACTACAAAAGGAGTGCGCCACCCAATATTCAAAATGACATCAGTAAAAAGTATACAAACAATGAATGTTGACGGGTTTGTCGAGAAATCCATACCCACTATGCTATTGGTTGGATGTAAACTGGTAACAGCTAATCATGAGAACAGAATGGAGCTGCGTTTAAAAGCTAAACACTGAGCTACCATACGATGAGGCCGATCCCCTTAAGGGCCTATCACGTAAGAAGACCAGAATCGGAAAGACACAGACAGGAAAACATGCACTACAGCAATATTTACAATAGCCAAGACATGCAAGCAAAGAAAATGTCCATCAACAGAGAAATGGACAAAGAAGAAGTGGTATAAGTACCGAATGGAATGTTAGCCTCAGAAAAATATGATCAATGCCGTTTTCAGGATTACGGATGAGCCTAGAAATAATCATATTACGTTAAGTAAGTCAAAAGGGAATGACAAATATCCTATGACATCATTTATAGATGTCATCCTAAGATTGCTACCAATGAACATATTTCCACAGAAAAGGACACTCACAGATTTAGAAAACAAACGAATGGTTAACCAAAATGAAAGGTGGGAAGACGGATAAATTGGGATTATGGGGGTAACATACATATACAAAGGTATGTTAAATGTATATAAACACATAACATATAAACTATATGCATTATCTATACACCAATACACATAAAATATATAATGACCAAACACCTACCAAATATCAAGGGAGGTCTACTCAACACTCTGTAATAACATACATGGTAACAGGATCCGAAGATGAACAGATATATGTATGTATAACTGACCCGATTCTGTACAGCCAGACAATCACAACACTCTAATCAAATTTGCTCAGATAGGGGCTTCCCTGGTGTGGCAGTGGTTGCGAATCTGCCTGCCAATGCAGGGGACACGGGTTCGAGCCCTGGTATGGGAAGATTCCACGTGCCGCGGAGCAACTAGGCCCGTGAGCCAAAACTACTGAGCCTGCGCGTCTGGAGCCTGTGCGCTGCAACAAGAGAGGCCGCGATAGTGAGAGGCCCGTGCACCACGATGAAGAGTGGGCCCCGCTTGCCACAACTATAGGAAGCCCTCGCACAGAAATGCAGACCTAACACAGGCAAAAATAAATAAATTAATTATTTAATAAAATAAAAACATTTACTCCGATAAGAGATATAAATTAAATTTCAAAAACAAACATAAGTAAGGAGATATAAACTTCTGGGGGTTTGTCTGAGCACATTCCACTCTAATTTACAACCGAGGAACACGACGTCCAGGAAGACTCTGTTGCTCTACTAACAAGAGTTGAGGACGTAATAATGCTGCCGCCTTGTGGCTCTTTCCCAGAACAGCAGCTTTAAACACAGTGCTTATGGTCACTTAATATTCACAGGAATGCAGGGCTGTAAATGACACGTGCCCACAAAAAATGCCCTGGGTTAGGGAATAGCCAAGAGAATTCAACACATGACAAAATTTTCAAGAAGTCAATATGAAGAGGGAAGTTGTACTCACTCTTTAAGAAAAAGAAAAAGAAAAAAGGACATACCCAAAGCTCAGTATAAGGAATTATTAGATGCATGAAAATCCAACCTCCAAGAAGGTTTCACCTCACACCTGTCACGTGACAATCACAAAAAGTCTACAAACCATAAATGCTGAAGGGGTTTTAGAGAACTGTATACCTTCTAGCTGCTGGTGGGATGTAAAGCGGTAACGGCACTAATGAAAACAGAATGCAGGTGCTTTAAAAGGTAAAAATTGAGCTACCATATGATCCGGCAGGGCACCTTCTGGGTCTATAACCTACGACCACCAGAATCGGAAAGACAGAGGCAGGCAAATGTGCACTGCAGCAATATTTAAATAGCCAAGACATGGAAGCAAAAAAAAGGTCCAAAAACAGATGAATGGACAAAGAAGAAGTGGTATATGTACAGAATGGAATATTAGCCATGAAAAAAATAAAACAATGCCATTTGCAGCACGACAGATGAGCCTAGAGATAATCACAAAACGTGAAGTAAGTCAGAATGAAAAGAAAAATGTCCTATGAGATCACTTATGTTATCTGAAAATTCATATAAATAAACATAATGCCAGAGAGAAAGAGAATCTCAGATTGAGAAAACGAACTTATGGTTAAGCCAATGAAAAGGTGTGAGGAATGGATAAATTAGGATATTGGGATTAACAAACATATACTAATACATATAAAATATAGAATCACCAAAGACCTATGGAATACCAAGAGTGGTCTACTCATCACTCTGTAATAACCTACATGGAAAAGGACACGAAGATCAACAGATATATGTATATGTGTAAATGAACAAGATTCTGTACCCCTAGAACAAAAGACAGTTTTAAGTCAAATTGGCTATGATAAACACTATAAATTAAAGACACAAACAAGAATTAAGGAGGCTAAAAGTTATGGGGGTTTGTCCTGCCACATTCTACTCTAATGTGCAACCTAAAAGCACAAATTGCAGGAAGGTTCTGTTTCCCTAGCAAGCAGAGTTGGTAACGTAGAAATGCCACCACCCTAAGGCCGTTTCCTCAAACAGCAGCTTTAAATCCACTGCTAATGGTCACTAACATTCAGAAGGACTGCAGGGGTGTAAATGACTCACGCCCTCAAAAAATGTCCTGGGGTAGGCAATGGCCAAAAGAATTCAAACGCGGCAAATTTTTCAAGAAGGCAATTTGAAGTTGTAAGTTTAACTCAATCTTAAACAAAATAAAAAGGATATTGATAAAAGCTGAACGTCAGGAATTACTAGATGCATGCAAATCCAATCTACCCAAAGGTATCACCTCACACCACTGACAATGACCATCAGCAAAAAGTCTACAAACAACAGATGTTGAAGAAGTTGTGGAGGACAGCGTAACCTCTACGTCTAAGTGCGATGTAAACTGGTAGCAGCCAATAATCGGAATAGAACGGCAGTGCGTTTCAAGGTAAGCCTTGAGTTACCATATGATCCGGAAGGCCCACTATTGGGCCTGTCCCCTGTGAAGGCCAGAATCAAAAAGACACGGGATGGAAAATCGTGTATTGCAGCAGTAGTTACAATAGCCAAGACATGGAAGCAACAAAAATGTCCATCATCAGATGAATGGACGAAAAAGAGGTCCATGTACACAATGGAATATTAGACACAGAAAAGAAAGAAACAACGCCGTTTGCCGCACCATAGATGAGGCTAGAGATAATCACACAACTTGGAGTAAGTCAGAAAGCGAGAGACACATATCCTATGATATCACGTATAGGTGTTATCTAAAAATTGATAGTAATCAACTTATGTCCACAGAGAAGGACACTCACGTATTCAGGAAACAAACTTGTGATTAACCAGATGGAAAGGTGTGAGGAATGTATAACGGAGGATATTGTGTTTAACAGACATATGCTAATACTTTTAAAAGAGAGAATCACCAAACACATACCGAACACCAAGAGAGGTCTACGCAACATTCTGTAATAACCTATATGGAACAGGATCCAAAAATGAAAAGATAAATGTATCAATGAAACAGATTCTGTACACCTGGAACAAGCAAAACATTGCAATCAAATTTGCTCTGATAAAAATGAAAATTAAGCTACGAATACCAACAACAAGTTAGTAGACATAACTTCTGGGGGGTTTGTCTTGGCACATTCCACTCTAATTTACAACCTACAACCAGGACGTCCAGGAAGGCCCTGTTGCCCTAGTAACCAGAGTTGGGAATATAGAAATGCTGCCGCCTTCTCGTCGTTTCCTGCAAAGGCTGATTTAAACCCAGCGCTAATGGTCACTTAATATTCACAATTACTACAGGGCTGTAAATGACACCTGCCCTCAAAAAATGTCCTGGTGTAGGGAATGGCCACAGGAATTCAGAACACGGCAAATTTTTCAAGGAAACAGTTTGAAGAGGTAAGTTTTTCTGTTTTACTTAAAAAAAAAAAAGAAAATGGACGTGGATGAAAGCTCAATATAGGGAACTATTAGATGCATGCAAATCCAAACTACAAAAGGTATCACCACCCAACACTCAAAATGCCATCAGTAAAATATCTACAAACCATAAATGCTGAAGGGGTTTTAGAGAACTGTGTACCCTCTAGTTGCTGGTGGGATGTCAACTGGTAACAGCCAGTAGTGAGAAGAGAATGGAGGTGCGTTGAAAGGTAAAAATTGAGCTACCATATGATCTAGTAGGCCCACTGCTGGGCCTATCCCTTGCGAAGACCAGAATCAAAAAGACACAGGCTGGCAATCCTGCACTGCATCAATATTTAGCATAGCCAAGAGTTGGAAGCAACCAAAACGTCCATCAACAGATGAATGCACAAAGAAGAAGTGGACCATGTACACAATGGAATATTTGGCATAGAAAAGAATGAAACACTGCTCTTTGCAGCAACATAGATAAGCCTAGAGATAATCAGAGAACATGAGGTAAGTCGGAAAGCAGACGACAAATATCCTGTTATATCACTTCTAGGTGTTACCTAACAACTGACACAGATGAACACATTTCCACAGAGAAAGACACTCACAGACTTAGAAAACAAACTATGGTTATCTACAAGGAAATTTGGGAGGAATGGATACATTAAGATTAGGGTTACCCTACGTGTACAAATACATATTAAATACATATATCAAAAAGAACGACCATATACCAAGGGAGGTCTACTGAACGCTGTGTAATAATTTACACGGGGGCTTCCCGGGTGGCGCCGTGGTTAAGAATCCGCCTGGCAATGCAGGGGACACGGCATCGATCCCTGGTCCGGGAAGATCCCACATGCTGCAGAGCAACTAAGCCTGTGCACCAGAACTACGGAGCCTACGCTCTAGAGCCCACGAGCCATGACTACTGAGCCAACACACCAAAACTACTAAAGCCCGCATGCCTAGAGTACGTACTCCACAACAAGAGAAGCCACTGCAGTGAAAAGCCCGTGCACCGCCACGGAGAGTAGCCCCGCTCACCGCAAGTAGTGACAGCCCACATGCAGCAACGAAGATCCAACTCAGCCAAAAGTAAATAAATAAATAAAATAAAATTATTAAAATAAATAGTAATTTACATGGGAAGAGGATCTGTACATGTATAGATATATATGATGTTCAATTCAACCTGACTGTGCCCACCTAGGACAAACACTATTCTAATCATTACCCCAATTTAAAAAATTAAACCCAGGAACAACAATCAATGAGACATAAACTTATTGGGGTTTTCCCTGGCACATTCCATTCTAATTTACAACCTAGCAACACGACTTTCAGGAAGGCTCTGCTGCCCTACTAACCAGATTTGGAATGGAGAAATGCTGTCACCATGTGGCCGTTTCCCACAACAGCAGCTTTAATCACAGGGCTAACGGTCCCTTAAGACTCACAGTAATTGTAGGGCTGTAAATGACACGTGTCCTCAAAAAATGTCCTGGGGTAGGTAATGGTCAAAAAAGTTCACAACACGGAAAAGTTTTCAAGAAAACAATTTGAAGAGGTAAGTTTTACTCACTCTTTTGTTTACAAAAATAGAAGAACATGGATAAAACCTCAATATCAGGAATTATTGGTTGGATGCAAATCCAAACTACAAAAGGAGTGCGCCACCCAATACTCAAAATGACATCAATAAAAAGTATACAAACAATGAATGTTGACGGGTTTGTCGAGAAATCCATACCCACTATGCTGTTGGTTGGATGTAAACTGGTAACAGCTAATCATGAGAACAGAATGGAGCTGCGTTTAAAAGCTAAACACTGAGCTACCATACGATGAGGCCGATCCCCTTAAGGGCCTATCACCTAAGAAGACCAGAATCGGAAAGACACAGACAGGAAAACATGCACTACAGCAATATTTACAATAGCCAAGACATGCAAGCAAAGAAAATGTCCATCAACAGAGAAATGGACAAAGAAGAAGTGGTATAAGTACCGAATGGAATGTTAGCCTCAGAAAAATATGATCAATGCCGTTTTCAGGATTACGGATGAGCCTAGAAATAATCATATTACGTTAAGTAAGTCAAAAGGGAATGACAAATATCCTATGACATCATTTATAGATGTCATCCTAAGATTGCTACCAATGAACATATTTCCACAGAAAAGGACACTCACAGATTTAGAAAACAAACGAATGGTTAACCAAAATGAAAGGTGGGAAGACGGATAAATTGGGATTATGGGGGTAACATACATATACAAAGGTATGTTAAATGTATATAAACACATAACATATAAACTATATGCATTATCTATACACCAATACACATAAAATATATAATGACCAAACACCTACCAAATATCAAGGGAGGTCTACTCAACACTCTGTAATAACATACATGGTAACAGGATCCGAAGATGAACAGATATATGTATGTATAACTGACCCGATTCTGTACAGCCAGACAATCACAACACTCTAATCAAATTTGCTCAGATAGGGGCTTCCCTGGTGTGGCAGTGGTTGCGAATCTGCCTGCCAATGCAGGGGACACGGGTTCGAGCCCTGGTATGGGAAGATTCCACGTGCCGCGGAGCAACTAGGCCCGTGAGCCAAAACTACTGAGCCTGCGCGTCTGGAGCCTGTGCGCTGCAACAAGAGAGGCCGCGATAGTGAGAGGCCCGTGCACCACGATGAAGAGTGGGCCCCGCTTGCCACAACTATAGGAAGCCCTCGCACAGAAATGCAGACCTAACACAGGCAAAAATAAATAAATTAATTATTTAATAAAATAAAAAAATTTACTCCGATAAGAGATATAAATTAAATTTCAAAAACAAACATAAGTAAGGAGATATAAACTTCTGGGGGTTTGTCTGAGCACATTCCACTCTAATTTACAACCGAGGAACACGACGTCCAGGAAGACTCTGTTGCTCTACTAACAAGAGTTGAGGACGTAATAATGCTGCCGCCTTGTGGCTCTTTCCCAGAACAGCAGCTTTAAACACAGTGCTTATGGTCACTTAATATTCACAGGAATGCAGGGCTGTAAATGACACGTGCCCACAAAAAATGCCCTGGGTTAGGGAATAGCCAAGAGAATTCAACACATGACAAAATTTTCAAGAAGTCAATATGAAGAGGGAAGTTGTACTCACTCTTTAAGAAAAAGAAAAAGAAAAAAGGACATACCCAAAGCTCAGTATAAGGAATTATTAGATGCATGAAAATCCAACCTCCAAGAAGGTTTCACCTCACACCTGTCACGTGACAATCACAAAAAGTCTACAAACCATAAATGCTGAAGGGGTTTTAGAGAACTGTATACCTTCTAGCTGCTGGTGGGATGTAAAGCGGTAACGGCACTAATGAAAACAGAATGCAGGTGCTTTAAAAGGTAAAAATTGAGCTACCATATGATCCGGCAGGGCACCTTCTGGGTCTATAACCTACGACCACCAGAATCGGAAAGACAGAGGCAGGCAAATGTGCACTGCAGCAATATTTAAATAGCCAAGACATGGAAGCAAAAAAAAGGTCCAAAAACAGATGAATGGACAAAGAAGAAGTGGTATATGTACAGAATGGAATATTAGCCATGAAAAAAATAAAACAATGCCATTTGCAGCACCACAGATGAGCCTAGAGATAATCACAAAACGTGAAGTAAGTCAGAATGAAAAGAAAAATGTCCTATGAGATCACTTATGTTATCTGAAAATTCATATAAATAAACATAATGCCAGAGAGAAAGAGAATCTCAGATTGAGAAAACGAACTTATGGTTAAGCCAATGAAAAGGTGTGAGGAATGGATAAATTAGGATATTGGGATTAACAAACATATACTAATACATATAAAATATAGAATCACCAAAGACCTATGGAATACCAAGAGTGGTCTACTCATCACTCTGTAATAACCTACATGGAAAAGGACACGAAGATCAACAGATATATGTATATGTGTAAATGAACAAGATTCTGTACCCCTAGAACAAAAGACAGTTTTAAGTCAAATTGGCTATGATAAACACTATAAATTAAAGACACAAACAAGAATTAAGGAGGCTAAAAGTTATGGGGGTTTGTCCTGCCACATTCTACTCTAATGTGCAACCTAAAAGCACAAATTGCAGGAAGGTTCTGTTTCCCTAGCAAGCAGAGTTGGTAACGTAGAAATGCCACCACCCTAAGGCCGTTTCCTCAAACAGCAGCTTTAAATCCACTGCTAATGGTCACTAACATTCAGAAGGACTGCAGGGGTGTAAATGACTCACGCCCTCAAAAAATGTCCTGGGGTAGGCAATGGCCAAAAGAATTCAAACGCGGCAAATTTTTCAAGAAGGCAATTTGAAGTTGTAAGTTTAACTCAATCTTAAACAAAATAAAAAGGATATTGATAAAAGCTGAACGTCAGGAATTACTAGATGCATGCAAATCCAATCTACCCAAAGGTATCACCTCACACCACTGACAATGACCATCAGCAAAAAGTCTACAAACAACAGATGTTGAAGAAGTTGTGGAGGACAGCGTAACCTCTACGTCTAAGTGCGATGTAAACTGGTAGCAGCCAATAATCGGAATAGAACGGCAGTGCGTTTCAAGGTAAGCCTTGAGTTACCATATGATCCGGAAGGCCCACTATTGGGCCTGTCCCCTGTGAAGGCCAGAATCAAAAAGACACGGGATGGAAAATCGTGTATTGCAGCAGTAGTTACAATAGCCAAGACATGGAAGCAACAAAAATGTCCATCATCAGATGAATGGACGAAAAAGAGGTCCATGTACACAATGGAATATTAGACACAGAAAAGAAAGAAACAACGCCGTTTGCCGCACCATAGATGAGGCTAGAGATAATCACACAACTTGGAGTAAGTCAGAAAGCGAGAGACACATATCCTATGATATCACGTATAGGTGTTATCTAAAAATTGATAGTAATCAACTTATGTCCACAGAGAAGGACACTCACGTATTCAGGAAACAAACTTGTGATTAACCAGATGGAAAGGTGTGAGGAATGTATAACGGAGGATATTGTGTTTAACAGACATATGCTAATACTTTTAAAAGAGAGAATCACCAAACACATACCGAACACCAAGAGAGGTCTACGCAACATTCTGTAATAACCTATATGGAACAGGATCCAAAAATGAAAAGATAAATGTATCAATGAAACAGATTCTGTACACCTGGAACAAGCAAAACATTGCAATCAAATTTGCTCTGATAAAAATGAAAATTAAGCTACGAATACCAACAACAAGTTAGTAGACATAACTTCTGGGGGGTTTGTCTTGGCACATTCCACTCTAATTTACAACCTACAACCAGGACGTCCAGGAAGGCCCTGTTGCCCTAGTAACCAGAGTTGGGAATATAGAAATGCTGCCGCCTTCTCGTCGTTTCCTGCAAAGGCTGATTTAAACCCAGCGCTAATGGTCACTTAATATTCACAATTACTACAGGGCTGTAAATGACACCTGCCCTCAAAAAATGTCCTGGTGTAGGGAATGGCCACAGGAATTCAGAACACGGCAAATTTTTCAAGGAAACAGTTTGAAGAGGTAAGTTTTTCTGTTTTACTTAAAAAAAAAAAAGAAAATGGACGTGGATGAAAGCTCAATATAGGGAACTATTAGATGCATGCAAATCCAAACTACAAAAGGTATCACCACCCAACACTCAAAATGCCATCAGTAAAATATCTACAAACCATAAATGCTGAAGGGGTTTTAGAGAACTGTGTACCCTCTAGTTGCTGGTGGGATGTCAACTGGTAACAGCCAGTAGTGAGAAGAGAATGGATGTGCGTTGAAAGGTAAAAATTGAGCTACCATATGATCTAGTAGGCCCACTGCTGGGCCTATCCCTTGCGAAGACCAGAATCAAAAAGACACAGGCTGGCAATCCTGCACTGCATCAATATTTAGCATAGCCAAGAGTTGGAAGCAACCAAAACGTCCATCAACAGATGAATGCACAAAGAAGAAGTGGACCATGTACACAATGGAATATTTGGCATAGAAAAGAATGAAACACTGCTCTTTGCAGCAACATAGATAAGCCTAGAGATAATCAGAGAACATGAGGTAAGTCGGAAAGCAGACGACAAATATCCTGTGATATCACTTCTAGGTGTTACCTAACAACTGACACAGATGAACACATTTCCACAGAGAAAGACACTCACAGACTTAGAAAACAAACTATGGTTATCTACAAGGAAATTTGGGAGGAATGGATACATTAAGATTAGGGTTACCCTACGTGTACAAATACATATTAAATACATATATCAAAAAGAACGACCATATACCAAGGGAGGTCTACTGAACGCTGTGTAATAATTTACACGGGGGCTTCCCGGGTGGCGCCGTGGTTAAGAATCCGCCTGGCAATGCAGGGGACACGGCATCGATCCCTGGTCCGGGAAGATCCCACATGCTGCAGAGCAACTAAGCCTGTGCACCAGAACTACGGAGCCTACGCTCTAGAGCCCACGAGCCATGACTACTGAGCCAACACACCAAAACTACTAAAGCCCGCATGCCTAGAGTACGTACTCCACAACAAGAGAAGCCACTGCAGTGAAAAGCCCGTGCACCGCCACGGAGAGTAGCCCCGCTCACCGCAAGTAGTGACAGCCCACATGCAGCAACGAAGATCCAACTCAGCCAAAAGTAAATAAATAAATAAAATAAAATTATTAAAATAAATAGTAATTTACATGGGAAGAGGATCTGTACATGTATAGATATATATGATGTTCAATTCAACCTGACTGTGCCCACCTAGGACAAACACTATTCTAATCATTACCCCAATTTAAAAAATTAAACCCAGGAACAACAATCAATGAGACATAAACTTATTGGGGTTTTCCCTGGCACATTCCATTCTAATTTACAACCTAGCAACACGACTTTCAGGAAGGCTCTGCTGCCCTACTAACCAGATTTGGAATGGAGAAATGCTGTCACCATGTGGCCGTTTCCCACAACAGCAGCTTTAATCACAGGGCTAACGGTCCCTTAAGACTCACAGTAATTGTAGGGCTGTAAATGACACGTGTCCTCAAAAAATGTCCTGGGGTAGGTAATGGTCAAAAAAGTTCACAACACGGAAAAGTTTTCAAGAAAACAATTTGAAGAGGTAAGTTTTACTCACTCTTTTGTTTACAAAAATAGAAGAACATGGATAAAACCTCAATATCAGGAATTATTGGTTGGATGCAAATCCAAACTACAAAAGGAGTGCGCCACCCAATATTCAAAATGACATCAATAAAAAGTATACAAACAATGAATGTTGACGGGTTTGTCGAGAAATCCATACCCACTATGCTGTTGGTTGGATGTAAACTGGTAACAGCTAATCATGAGAACAGAATGGAGCTGCGTTTAAAAGCTAAACACTGAGCTACCATACGATGAGGCCGATCCCCTTAAGGGCCTATCACCTAAGAAGACCAGAATCGGAAAGACACAGACAGGAAAACATGCACTACAGCAATATTTACAATAGCCAAGACATGCAAGCAAAGAAAATGTCCATCAACAGAGAAATGGACAAAGAAGAAGTGGTATAAGTACCGAATGGAATGTTAGCCTCAGAAAAATATGATCAATGCCGTTTTCAGGATTACGGATGAGCCTAGAAATAATCATATTACGTTAAGTAAGTCAAAAGGGAATGACAAATATCCTATGACATCATTTATAGATGTCATCCTAAGATTGCTACCAATGAACATATTTCCACAGAAAAGGACGCTCACAGATTTAGAAAACAAACGAATGGTTAACCAAAATGAAAGGTGGGAAGACGGATAAATTGGGATTATGGGGGTAACATACATATACTAAGGTATGTTAAATGTATATAAACATATAACATATAAACTATATGAATTATCTATACACCAATACATATAAAATATATAATGACCAAGCACCTACCAAATATCAAGGGAGGTCTACTCAACACTCTGTAATAACATACATGGTAACAGGATCCGAAGATGAACAGATATATGTATGTATAACTGACCCGATTCTGTACAGCCAGACAATCACAACACTCTAATCAAAGTTGCTCCGATAGGGGCTTCCCTGGTGTGGCAGTGGTTGAGAATCTGCCTGCCAATGCAGGGGACACGGGTTCGAGCCCTGGTATGGGAAGATTCCACGTGCCGCGGAGCAACTAGGCCCGTGAGCCAAAACTACTGAGCCTGCGCGTCTGGAGCCTGTGCTCTGCAACAAGAGAGGCCGCGATAGTGAGAGGCCCGTGCACCACGATGAAGAGTGGGCCCCGCTTGCCACAACTATAGGAAGCCCTCGCACAGAAATGCAGACCTAACACAGGCAAAAATAAATAAATTAATTATTTAATAAAATAAAAAAATTTACTCCGATAAGAGATATAAATTAAATTTCAAAAACAAACATAAGTAAGGAGATATAAACTTCTGGGGGTTTGTCTGAGCACATTCCACTCTAATTTACAACCGAGGAACACGACGTCCAGGAAGACTCTGTTGCTCTACTAACAAGAGTTGAGGACGTAATAATGCTGCCGCCTTGTGGCTCTTTCCCAGAACAGCAGCTTTAAACACAGTGCTTATGGTCACTTAATATTCACAGGAATGCAGGGCTGTAAATGACACGTGCCCACAAAAAATGCCCTGGGGTAGGGAATAGCCAAGAGAATTCAACACATGACAAAATTTTCAAGAAGTCAATATGAAGAGGGAAGTTGTACTCACTCTTTAAGAAAAAGAAAAAGAAAAAAGGACATACCCAAAGCTCAGTATAAGGAATTATTAGATGCATGAAAATCCAACCTCCAAGAAGGTTTCACCTCACACCTGTCACGTGACAATCACAAAAAGTCTACAAACCATAAATGCTGAAGGGGTTTTAGAGAACTGTATACCTTCTAGCTGCTGGTGGGATGTAAAGCGGTAACGGCACCAATGAAAACAGAATGCAGGTGCTTTAAAAGGTAAAAATTGAGCTACCATATGATCCGGCAGGGCACCTTCTGGGTCTATAACCTACGACCACCAGAATCGGAAAGACAGAGGCAGGCAAATGTGCACTGCAGCAATATTTAAATAGCCAAGACATGGAAGCAAAAAAAAGGTCCAAAAACAGATGAATGGACAAAGAAGAAGTGGTATATGTACAGAATGGAATATTAGCCATGAAAAAAATAAAACAATGCCATTTGCAGCACCACAGATGAGCCTAGAGATAATCACAAAACGTGAAGTAAGTCAGAATGAAAAGAAAAATGTCCTATGAGATCACTTATGTTATCTGAAAATTCATATAAATAAACATAATGCCAGAGAGAAAGAGAATCTCAGATTGAGAAAACGAACTTATGGTTAAGCCAATGAAAAGGTGTGAGGAATGGATAAATTAGGATATTGGGATTAACAAACATATACTAATACATATAAAATATAGAATCACCAAAGACCTATGGAATACCAAGAGTGGTCTACTCATCACTCTGTAATAACCTACATGGAAAAGGACACGAAGATCAACAGATATATGTATATGTGTAAATGAACAAGATTCTGTACCCCTAGAACAAAAGACAGTTTTAAGTCAAATTGGCTATGATAAACACTATAAATTAAAGACACAAACAAGAATTAAGGAGGCTAAAAGTTATGGGGGTTTGTCCTGCCACATTCTACTCTAATGTGCAACCTAAAAGCACAAATTGCAGGAAGGTTCTGTTTCCCTAGCAAGCAGAGTTGGTAACGTAGAAATGCCACCACCCTAAGGCCGTTTCCTCAAACAGCAGCTTTAAATCCACTGCTAATGGTCACTAACATTCAGAAGGACTGCAGGGGTGTAAATGACTCACGCCCTCAAAAAATGTCCTGGGGTAGGCAATGGCCAAAAGAATTCAAACGCGGCAAATTTTTCAAGAAGGCAATTTGAAGTTGTAAGTTTAACTCAATCTTAAACAAAATAAAAAGGATATTGATAAAAGCTGAACGTCAGGAATTACTAGATGCATGCAAATCCAATCTACCCAAAGGTATCACCTCACACCACTGACAATGACCATCAGCAAAAAGTCTACAAACAACAGATGTTGAAGAAGTTGTGGAGGACAGCGTAACCTCTACGTCTAAGTGCGATGTAAACTGGTAGCAGCCAATAATCGGAATAGAACGGCAGTGCGTTTCAAGGTAAGCCTTGAGTTACCATATGATCCGGAAGGCCCACTATTGGGCCTGTCCCCTGTGAAGGCCAGAATCAAAAAGACACGGGATGGAAAATCGTGTATTGCAGCAGTAGTTACAATAGCCAAGACATGGAAGCAACAAAAATGTCCATCATCAGATGAATGGACGAAAAAGAGGTCCATGTACACAATGGAATATTAGACACAGAAAAGAAAGAAACAACGCCGTTTGCCGCACCATAGATGAGGCTAGAGATAATCACACAACTTGGAGTAAGTCAGAAAGCGAGAGACACATATCCTATGATATCACGTATAGGTGTTATCTAAAAATTGATAGTAATCAACTTATGTCCACAGAGAAGGACACTCACGTATTCAGGAAACAAACTTGTGATTAACCAGATGGAAAGGTGTGAGGAATGTATAACGGAGGATATTGTGTTTAACAGACATATGCTAATACTTTTAAAAGAGAGAATCACCAAACACATACCGAACACCAAGAGAGGTCTACGCAACATTCTGTAATAACCTATATGGAACAGGATCCAAAAATGAAAAGATAAATGTATCAATGAAACAGATTCTGTACACCTGGAACAAGCAAAACATTGCAATCAAATTTGCTCTGATAAAAATGAAAATTAAGCTACGAATACCAACAACAAGTTAGTAGACATAACTTCTGGGGGGTTTGTCTTGGCACATTCCACTCTAATTTACAACCTACAACCAGGACGTCCAGGAAGGCCCTGTTGCCCTAGTAACCAGAGTTGGGAATATAGAAATGCTGCCGCCTTCTCGTCGTTTCCTGCAAAGGCTGATTTAAACCCAGCGCTAATGGTCACTTAATATTCACAATTACTACAGGGCTGTAAATGACACCTGCCCTCAAAAAATGTCCTGGTGTAGGGAATGGCCACAGGAATTCAGAACACGGCAAATTTTTCAAGGAAACAGTTTGAAGAGGTAAGTTTTTCTGTTTTACTTAAAAAAAAAAAAGAAAATGGACGTGGATGAAAGCTCAATATAGGGAACTATTAGATGCATGCAAATCCAAACTACAAAAGGTATCACCACCCAACACTCAAAATGCCATCAGTAAAATATCTACAAACCATAAATGCTGAAGGGGTTTTAGAGAACTGTGTACCCTCTAGTTGCTGGTGGGATGTCAACTGGTAACAGCCAGTAGTGAGAAGAGAATGGATGTGCGTTGAAAGGTAAAAATTGAGCTACCATATGATCTAGTAGGCCCACTGCTGGGCCTATCCCTTGCGAAGACCAGAATCAAAAAGACACAGGCTGGCAATCCTGCACTGCATCAATATTTAGCATAGCCAAGAGTTGGAAGCAACCAAAACGTCCATCAACAGATGAATGCACAAAGAAGAAGTGGACCATGTACACAATGGAATATTCGGCATAGAAGAGAATGAAACACTGCTGTTTGCAGCAACATAGATGAGCCTAGAGATAATCAGAGAACATGAGGTAAGTTGGAAAGCAGACGACAAATATCCTGTGATATCACTTCTAGGTGTTACCCAACAACTGACACAGATGAACACATTTCCACAGAGAAAGACACTCACAGACTTAGAAAACAAACTATGGTTATCTACAAGGAAAGTTGGGGGGAATGGATACATTAAGATTAGGGTTACCATACGTGTACAAATACATATTAAATACATATATCAAAAAGAACGACCATATACCAAGGGAGGTCTACTGAACGCTGTGTAATAATTTACACGGGGGCTTCCCGGGTGGCGCCGTGGTTAAGAATCCGCCTGGCAATGCAGGGGACACGGCATCGATCCCTGGTCCGGGAAGATCCCACATGCTGCAGAGCAACTAAGCCCGTGCACCACAACTACGGAGCCTGCGCTCTAGAGCCCACGAGCCATGACTACTGAGCCAACACACCAAAACTACTAAAGCCCGCATGCCTAGAGTACGTACTCCACAACAAGAGAAGCCACTGCAGTGAAAAGCCCGTGCACCGCCACGGAGAGTAGCCCCACTCACCGCAAGTAGTGACAGCCCACATGCAGCAACGAAGATCCAACTCAGCCAAAAGTAAATAAATAAATAAAATAAAATTATTAAAATAAATAGTAATTTACATGGGAAGAGGATCTGTACATGTATAGATATATATGATGTTCAATTCAACCTGACTGTGCCCACCTAGGACAAACACTATTCTAATCATTACCCCAATTTAAAAAATTAAACCCAGGAACAACAATCAATGAGACATAAACTTATTGGGGTTTTCCCTGGCACATTCCATTCTAATTTACAACCTAGCAACACGACTTTCAGGAAGGCTCTGCTGCCCTACTAACCAGATTTGGAATGGAGAAATGCTGTCACCATGTGGCCGTTTCCCACAACAGCAGCTTTAATCACAGGGCTAACGGTCCCTTAAGACTCACAGTAATTGTAGGGCTGTAAATGACACGTGTCCTCAAAAAATGTCCTGGGGTAGGTAATGGTCAAAAAAGTTCACAACACGGAAAAGTTTTCAAGAAAACAATTTGAAGAGGTAAGTTTTACTCACTCTTTTGTTTACAAAAATAGAAGAACATGGATAAAACCTCAATATCAGGAATTATTGGTTGGATGCAAATCCAAACTACAAAAGGAGTGCGCCACCCAATATTCAAAATGACATCAATAAAAAGTATACAAACAATGAATGTTGACGGGTTTGTCGAGAAATCCATACCCACTATGCTGTTGGTTGGATGTAAACTGGTAACAGCTAATCATGAGAACAGAATGGAGCTGCGTTTAAAAGCTAAACACTGAGCTACCATACGATGAGGCCGATCCCCTTAAGGGCCTATCACCTAAGAAGACCAGAATCGGAAAGACACAGACAGGAAAACATGCACTACAGCAATATTTACAATAGCCAAGACATGCAAGCAAAGAAAATGTCCATCAACAGAGAAATGGACAAAGAAGAAGTGGTATAAGTACCGAATGGAATGTTAGCCTCAGAAAAATATGATCAATGCCGTTTTCAGGATTACGGATGAGCCTAGAAATAATCATATTACGTTAAGTAAGTCAAAAGGGAATGACAAATATCCTATGACATCATTTATAGATGTCATCCTAAGATTGCTACCAATGAACATATTTCCACAGAAAAGGACGCTCACAGATTTAGAAAACAAACGAATGGTTAACCAAAATGAAAGGTGGGAAGACGGATAAATTGGGATTATGGGGGTAACATACATATACTAAGGTATGTTAAATGTATATAAACATATAACATATAAACTATATGAATTATCTATACACCAATACATATAAAATATATAATGACCAAGCACCTACCAAATATCAAGGGAGGTCTACTCAACACTCTGTAATAACATACATGGTAACAGGATCCGAAGATGAACAGATATATGTATGTATAACTGACCCGATTCTGTACAGCCAGACAATCACAACACTCTAATCAAAGTTGCTCCGATAGGGGCTTCCCTGGTGTGGCAGTGGTTGAGAATCTGCCTGCCAATGCAGGGGACACGGGTTCGAGCCCTGGTATGGGAAGATTCCACGTGCCGCGGAGCAACTAGGCCCGTGAGCCAAAACTACTGAGCCTGCGCGTCTGGAGCCTGTGCTCTGCAACAAGAGAGGCCGCGATAGTGAGAGGCCCGTGCACCACGATGAAGAGTGGGCCCCGCTTGCCACAACTATAGGAAGCCCTCGCACAGAAATGCAGACCTAACACAGGCAAAAATAAATAAATTAATTATTTAATAAAATAAAAAAATTTACTCCGATAAGAGATATAAATTAAATTTCAAAAACAAACATAAGTAAGGAGATATAAACTTCTGGGGGTTTGTCTGAGCACATTCCACTCTAATTTACAACCGAGGAACACGACGTCCAGGAAGACTCTGTTGCTCTACTAACAAGAGTTGAGGACGTAATAATGCTGCCGCCTTGTGGCTCTTTCCCAGAACAGCAGCTTTAAACACAGTGCTTATGGTCACTTAATATTCACAGGAATGCAGGGCTGTAAATGACACGTGCCCACAAAAAATGCCCTGGGGTAGGGAATAGCCAAGAGAATTCAACACATGACAAAATTTTCAAGAAGTCAATATGAAGAGGGAAGTTGTACTCACTCTTTAAGAAAAAGAAAAAGAAAAAAGGACATACCCAAAGCTCAGTATAAGGAATTATTAGATGCATGAAAATCCAACCTCCAAGAAGGTTTCACCTCACACCTGTCACGTGACAATCACAAAAAGTCTACAAACCATAAATGCTGAAGGGGTTTTAGAGAACTGTATACCTTCTAGCTGCTGGTGGGATGTAAAGCGGTAACGGCACTAATGAAAACAGAATGCAGGTGCTTTAAAAGGTAAAAATTGAGCTACCATATGATCCGGCAGGGCACCTTCTGGGTCTATAACCTACGACCACCAGAATCGGAAAGACAGAGGCAGGCAAATGTGCACTGCAGCAATATTTAAATAGCCAAGACATGGAAGCAAAAAAAAGGTCCAAAAACAGATGAATGGACAAAGAAGAAGTGGTATATGTACAGAATGGAATATTAGCCATGAAAAAAATAAAACAATGCCATTTGCAGCACCACAGATGAGCCTAGAGATAATCACAAAACGTGAAGTAAGTCAGAATGAAAAGAAAAATGTCCTATGAGATCACTTATGTTATCTGAAAATTCATATAAATAAACATAATGCCAGAGAGAAAGAGAATCTCAGATTGAGAAAACGAACTTATGGTTAAGCCAATGAAAAGGTGTGAGGAATGGATAAATTAGGATATTGGGATTAACAAACATATACTAATACATATAAAATATAGAATCACCAAAGACCTATGGAATACCAAGAGTGGTCTACTCATCACTCTGTAATAACCTACATGGAAAAGGACACGAAGATCAACAGATATATGTATATGTGTAAATGAACAAGATTCTGTACCCCTAGAACAAAAGACAGTTTTAAGTCAAATTGGCTATGATAAACACTATAAATTAAAGACACAAACAAGAATTAAGGAGGCTAAAAGTTATGGGGGTTTGTCCTGCCACATTCTACTCTAATGTGCAACCTAAAAGCACAAATTGCAGGAAGGTTCTGTTTCCCTAGCAAGCAGAGTTGGTAACGTAGAAATGCCACCACCCTAAGGCCGTTTCCTCAAACAGCAGCTTTAAATCCACTGCTAATGGTCACTAACATTCAGAAGGACTGCAGGGGTGTAAATGACTCACGCCCTCAAAAAATGTCCTGGGGTAGGCAATGGCCAAAAGAATTCAAACGCGGCAAATTTTTCAAGAAGGCAATTTGAAGTTGTAAGTTTAACTCAATCTTAAACAAAATAAAAAGGATATTGATAAAAGCTGAACGTCAGGAATTACTAGATGCATGCAAATCCAATCTACCCAAAGGTATCACCTCACACCACTGACAATGACCATCAGCAAAAAGTCTACAAACAACAGATGTTGAAGAAGTTGTGGAGGACAGCGTAACCTCTACGTCTAAGTGCGATGTAAACTGGTAGCAGCCAATAATCGGAATAGAACGGCAGTGCGTTTCAAGGTAAGCCTTGAGTTACCATATGATCCGGAAGGCCCACTATTGGGCCTGTCCCCTGTGAAGGCCAGAATCAAAAAGACACGGGATGGAAAATCGTGTATTGCAGCAGTAGTTACAATAGCCAAGACATGGAAGCAACAAAAATGTCCATCATCAGATGAATGGACGAAAAAGAGGTCCATGTACACAATGGAATATTAGACACAGAAAAGAAAGAAACAACGCCGTTTGCCGCACCATAGATGAGGCTAGAGATAATCACACAACTTGGAGTAAGTCAGAAAGCGAGAGACACATATCCTATGATATCACGTATAGGTGTTATCTAAAAATTGATAGTAATCAACTTATGTCCACAGAGAAGGACACTCACGTATTCAGGAAACAAACTTGTGATTAACCAGATGGAAAGGTGTGAGGAATGTATAACGGAGGATATTGTGTTTAACAGACATATGCTAATACTTTTAAAAGAGAGAATCACCAAACACATACCGAACACCAAGAGAGGTCTACGCAACATTCTGTAATAACCTATATGGAACAGGATCCAAAAATGAAAAGATAAATGTATCAATGAAACAGATTCTGTACACCTGGAACAAGCAAAACATTGCAATCAAATTTGCTCTGATAAAAATGAAAATTAAGCTACGAATACCAACAACAAGTTAGTAGACATAACTTCTGGGGGGTTTGTCTTGGCACATTCCACTCTAATTTACAACCTACAACCAGGACGTCCAGGAAGGCCCTGTTGCCCTAGTAACCAGAGTTGGGAATATAGAAATGCTGCCGCCTTCTGGTCGTTTCCTGCAAAGGCTGATTTAAACCCAGCGCTAATGGTCACTTAATATTCACAATTACTACAGGGCTGTAAATGACACCTGCCCTCAAAAAATGTCCTGGTGTAGGGAATGGCCACAGGAATTCAGAACACGGCAAATTTTTCAAGGAAACAGTTTGAAGAGGTAAGTTTTTCTGTTTTACTTAAAAAAAAAAAAGAAAATGGACGTGGATGAAAGCTCAATATAGGGAACTATTAGATGCATGCAAATCCAAACTACAAAAGGTATCACCACCCAACACTCAAAATGCCATCAGTAAAATATCTACAAACCATAAATGCTGAAGGGGTTTTAGAGAACTGTGTACCCTCTAGTTGCTGGTGGGATGTCAACTGGTAACAGCCAGTAGTGAGAAGAGAATGGATGTGCGTTGAAAGGTAAAAATTGAGCTACCATATGATCTAGTAGGCCCACTGCTGGGCCTATCCCTTGAGAAGACCAGAATCAAAAAGACACAGGCTGGCAATCCTGCACTGCATCAGTATTTAGCATAGCCAAGGGTTGGAAGCAACCAAAACGTCCATCAACAGATGAATGCACAAAGAAGAAGTGGACCATGTACACAATGGAATATTCGGCATAGAAGAGAATGAAACACTGCTGTTTGCAGCAACATAGATGAGCCTAGAGATAATCAGAGAACATGAGGTAAGTTGGAAAGCAGACGACAAATATCCTGTGATATCACTTCTAGGTGTTACCCAACAACTGACACAGATGAACACATTTCCACAGAGAAAGACACTCACAGACTTAGAAAACAAACTATGGTTATCTACAAGGAAAGTTGGGGGGAATGGATACATTAAGATTAGGGTTACCATACGTGTACAAATACATATTAAATACATATATCAAAAAGAACGACCATATACCAAGGGAGGTCTACTGAACGCTGTGTAATAATTTACACGGGGGCTTCCCGGGTGGCGCCGTGGTTAAGAATCCGCCTGGCAATGCAGGGGACACGGCATCGATCCCTGGTCCGGGAAGATCCCACATGCTGCAGAGCAACTAAGCCCGTGCACCACAACTACGGAGCCTGCGCTCTAGAGCCCACGAGCCATGACTACTGAGCCAACACACCAAAACTACTAAAGCCCGCATGCCTAGAGTACGTACTCCACAACAAGAGAAGCCACTGCAGTGAAAAGCCCGTGCACCGCCACGGAGAGTAGCCCCACTCACCGCAAGTAGTGACAGCCCACATGCAGCAACGAAGATCCAACTCAGCCAAAAGTAAATAAATAAATAAAATAAAATTATT
Source organism: Balaenoptera physalus (assembly GCF_965194825.1). Lineage (NCBI taxonomy): Eukaryota > Metazoa > Chordata > Mammalia > Artiodactyla > Balaenopteridae > Balaenoptera > Balaenoptera physalus. The sequence goes on along the minus strand of NW_028124963.1, from coordinate 62,133 downwards.
AAAATAAATAGTAATTTACATGGGAAGAGGATCTGTACATGTATAGATATATATGATGTTCAATTCAACCTGACTGTGCCCACCTAGGACAAACACTATTCTAATCATTACCCCAATTTAAAAAATTAAACCCAGGAACAACAATCAATGAGACATAAACTTATTGGGGTTTTCCCTGGCACATTCCATTCTAATTTACAACCTAGCAACACGACTTTCAGGAAGGCTCTGCTGCCCTACTAACCAGATTTGGAATGGAGAAATGCTGTCACCATGTGGCCGTTTCCCACAACAGCAGCTTTAATCACAGGGCTAACGGTCCCTTAAGACTCACAGTAATTGTAGGGCTGTAAATGACACGTGTCCTCAAAAAATGTCCTGGGGTAGGTAATGGTCAAAAAAGTTCACAACACGGAAAAGTTTTCAAGAAAACAATTTGAAGAGGTAAGTTTTACTCACTCTTTTGTTTACAAAAATAGAAGAACATGGATAAAACCTCAATATCAGGAATTATTGGTTGGATGCAAATCCAAACTACAAAAGGAGTGCGCCACCCAATATTCAAAATGACATCAATAAAAAGTATACAAACAATGAATGTTGACGGGTTTGTCGAGAAATCCATACCCACTATGCTGTTGGTTGGATGTAAACTGGTAACAGCTAATCATGAGAACAGAATGGAGCTGCGTTTAAAAGCTAAACACTGAGCTACCATACGATGAGGCCGATCCCCTTAAGGGCCTATCACCTAAGAAGACCAGAATCGGAAAGACACAGACAGGAAAACATGCACTACAGCAATATTTACAATAGCCAAGACATGCAAGCAAAGAAAATGTCCATCAACAGAGAAATGGACAAAGAAGAAGTGGTATAAGTACCGAATGGAATGTTAGCCTCAGAAAAATATGATCAATGCCGTTTTCAGGATTACGGATGAGCCTAGAAATAATCATATTACGTTAAGTAAGTCAAAAGGGAATGACAAATATCCTATGACATCATTTATAGATGTCATCCTAAGATTGCTACCAATGAACATATTTCCACAGAAAAGGACGCTCACAGATTTAGAAAACAAACGAATGGTTAACCAAAATGAAAGGTGGGAAGACGGATAAATTGGGATTATGGGGGTAACATACATATACTAAGGTATGTTAAATGTATATAAACATATAACATATAAACTATATGAATTATCTATACACCAATACATATAAAATATATAATGACCAAGCACCTACCAAATATCAAGGGAGGTCTACTCAACACTCTGTAATAACATACATGGTAACAGGATCCGAAGATGAACAGATATATGTATGTATAACTGACCCGATTCTGTACAGCCAGACAATCACAACACTCTAATCAAAGTTGCTCCGATAGGGGCTTCCCTGGTGTGGCAGTGGTTGAGAATCTGCCTGCCAATGCAGGGGACACGGGTTCGAGCCCTGGTATGGGAAGATTCCACGTGCCGCGGAGCAACTAGGCCCGTGAGCCAAAACTACTGAGCCTGCGCGTCTGGAGCCTGTGCTCTGCAACAAGAGAGGCCGCGATAGTGAGAGGCCCGTGCACCACGATGAAGAGTGGGCCCCGCTTGCCACAACTATAGGAAGCCCTCGCACAGAAATGCAGACCTAACACAGGCAAAAATAAATAAATTAATTATTTAATAAAATAAAAAAATTTACTCCGATAAGAGATATAAATTAAATTTCAAAAACAAACATAAGTAAGGAGATATAAACTTCTGGGGGTTTGTCTGAGCACATTCCACTCTAATTTACAACCGAGGAACACGACGTCCAGGAAGACTCTGTTGCTCTACTAACAAGAGTTGAGGACGTAATAATGCTGCCGCCTTGTGGCTCTTTCCCAGAACAGCAGCTTTAAACACAGTGCTTATGGTCACTTAATATTCACAGGAATGCAGGGCTGTAAATGACACGTGCCCACAAAAAATGCCCTGGGGTAGGGAATAGCCAAGAGAATTCAACACATGACAAAATTTTCAAGAAGTCAATATGAAGAGGGAAGTTGTACTCACTCTTTAAGAAAAAGAAAAAGAAAAAAGGACATACCCAAAGCTCAGTATAAGGAATTATTAGATGCATGAAAATCCAACCTCCAAGAAGGTTTCACCTCACACCTGTCACGTGACAATCACAAAAAGTCTACAAACCATAAATGCTGAAGGGGTTTTAGAGAACTGTATACCTTCTAGCTGCTGGTGGGATGTAAAGCGGTAACGGCACCAATGAAAACAGAATGCAGGTGCTTTAAAAGGTAAAAATTGAGCTACCATATGATCCGGCAGGGCACCTTCTGGGTCTATAACCTACGACCACCAGAATCGGAAAGACAGAGGCAGGCAAATGTGCACTGCAGCAATATTTAAATAGCCAAGACATGGAAGCAAAAAAAAGGTCCAAAAACAGATGAATGGACAAAGAAGAAGTGGTATATGTACAGAATGGAATATTAGCCATGAAAAAAATAAAACAATGCCATTTGCAGCACGACAGATGAGCCTAGAGATAATCACAAAACGTGAAGTAAGTCAGAATGAAAAGAAAAATGTCCTATGAGATCACTTATGTTATCTGAAAATTCATATAAATAAACATAATGCCAGAGAGAAAGAGAATCTCAGATTGAGAAAACGAACTTATGGTTAAGCCAATGAAAAGGTGTGAGGAATGGATAAATTAGGATATTGGGATTAACAAACATATACTAATACATATAAAATATAGAATCACCAAAGACCTATGGAATACCAAGAGTGGTCTACTCATCACTCTGTAATAACCTACATGGAAAAGGACACGAAGATCAACAGATATATGTATATGTGTAAATGAACAAGATTCTGTACCCCTAGAACAAAAGACAGTTTTAAGTCAAATTGGCTATGATAAACACTATAAATTAAAGACACAAACAAGAATTAAGGAGGCTAAAAGTTATGGGGGTTTGTCCTGCCACATTCTACTCTAATGTGCAACCTAAAAGCACAAATTGCAGGAAGGTTCTGTTTCCCTAGCAAGCAGAGTTGGTAACGTAGAAATGCCACCACCCTAAGGCCGTTTCCTCAAACAGCAGCTTTAAATCCACTGCTAATGGTCACTAACATTCAGAAGGACTGCAGGGGTGTAAATGACTCACGCCCTCAAAAAATGTCCTGGGGTAGGCAATGGCCAAAAGAATTCAAACGCGGCAAATTTTTCAAGAAGGCAATTTGAAGTTGTAAGTTTAACTCAATCTTAAACAAAATAAAAAGGATATTGATAAAAGCTGAACGTCAGGAATTACTAGATGCATGCAAATCCAATCTACCCAAAGGTATCACCTCACACCACTGAGAATGACCATCAGCAAAAAGTCTACAAACAACAGATGTTGAAGAAGTTGTGGAGGACAGCGTAACCTCTACGTCTAAGTGCGATGTAAACTGGTAGCAGCCAATAATCGGAATAGAACGGCAGTGCGTTTCAAGGTAAGCCTTGAGTTACCATATGATCCGGAAGGCCCACTATTGGGCCTGTCCCCTGTGAAGGCCAGAATCAAAAAGACACGGGATGGAAAATCGTGTATTGCAGCAGTAGTTACAATAGCCAAGACATGGAAGCAACAAAAATGTCCATCATCAGATGAATGGACGAAAAAGAGGTCCATGTACACAATGGAATATTAGACACAGAAAAGAAAGAAACAACGCCGTTTGCCGCACCATAGATGAGGCTAGAGATAATCACACAACTTGGAGTAAGTCAGAAAGCGAGAGACACATATCCTATGATATCACGTATAGGTGTTATCTAAAAATTGATAGTAATCAACTTATGTCCACAGAGAAGGACACTCACGTATTCAGGAAACAAACTTGTGATTAACCAGATGGAAAGGTGTGAGGAATGTATAACGGAGGATATTGTGTTTAACAGACATATGCTAATACTTTTAAAAGAGAGAATCACCAAACACATACCGAACACCAAGAGAGGTCTACGCAACATTCTGTAATAACCTATATGGAACAGGATCCAAAAATGAAAAGATAAATGTATCAATGAAACAGATTCTGTACACCTGGAACAAGCAAAACATTGCAATCAAATTTGCTCTGATAAAAATGAAAATTAAGCTACGAATACCAACAACAAGTTAGTAGACATAACTTCTGGGGGGTTTGTCTTGGCACATTCCACTCTAATTTACAACCTACAACCAGGACGTCCAGGAAGGCCCTGTTGCCCTAGTAACCAGAGTTGGGAATATAGAAATGCTGCCGCCTTCTGGTCGTTTCCTGCAAAGGCTGATTTAAACCCAGCGCTAATGGTCACTTAATATTCACAATTACTACAGGGCTGTAAATGACACCTGCCCTCAAAAAATGTCCTGGTGTAGGGAATGGCCACAGGAATTCAGAACACGGCAAATTTTTCAAGGAAACAGTTTGAAGAGGTAAGTTTTTCTGTTTTACTTAAAAAAAAAAAAGAAAATGGACGTGGATGAAAGCTCAATATAGGGAACTATTAGATGCATGCAAATCCAAACTACAAAAGGTATCACCACCCAACACTCAAAATGCCATCAGTAAAATATCTACAAACCATAAATGCTGAAGGGGTTTTAGAGAACTGTGTACCCTCTAGTTGCTGGTGGGATGTCAACTGGTAACAGCCAGTAGTGAGAAGAGAATGGATGTGCGTTGAAAGGTAAAAATTGAGCTACCATATGATCTAGTAGGCCCACTGCTGGGCCTATCCCTTGAGAAGACCAGAATCAAAAAGACACAGGCTGGCAATCCTGCACTGCATCAATATTTAGCATAGCCAAGAGTTGGAAGCAACCAAAACGTCCATCAACAGATGAATGCAGAAAGAAGAAGTGGACCATGTACACAATGGAATATTCGGCATAGAAAAGAATGAAACACTGCTGTTTGCAGCAACATAGATGAGCCTAGAGATAATCAGAGAACATGAGGTAAGTTGGAAAGCAGACGACAAATATCCTGTGATATCACTTCTAGGTGTTACCCAACAACAGACACAGATGAACACATTTCCACAGAGAAAGACACTCACAGACTTAGAAAACAAACTATGGTTATCTACAAGGAAAGTTGGGAGGAATGGATACATTAAGATTAGGGTTACCATACGTGTACAAATACATATTAAATACATATATCAAAAAGAACGACCATATACCAAGGGAGGTCTACTGAACGCTGTGTAATAATTTACACGGGGGTTTCCCGGGTGGCGCCGTGGTTAAGAATCCGCCTGGCAATGCAGGGGACACGGCATCGATCCCTGGTCCGGGAAGATCCCACATGCTGCAGAGCAACTAAGCCCGTTCACCACAACTACGGAGCCTGCGCTCTAGAGCCCACGAGCCATGACTACTGAGCCAACACACCAAAACTACTAAAGCCCGCATGCCTAGAGTACGTACTCCACAACAAGAGAAGCCACTGCAGTGAAAAGCCCGTGCACCGCCACGGAGAGTAGCCCCACTCACCGCAACTAGTGACAGCCCACATGCAGCAACGAAGATCCAACTCAGCCAAAAGTAAATAAATAAATAAAATAAAATTATTAAAATAAATAGTAATTTACATGGGAAGAGGATCTGTACATGTATAGATATATATGATGTTCAATTCAACCTGACTGTGCCCACCTAGGACAAACACTATTCTAATCATTACCCCAATTTAAAAAATTAAACCCAGGAACAACAATCAATGAGACATAAACTTATTGGGGTTTTCCCTGGCACATTCCATTCTAATTTACAACCTAGCAACACGACTTTCAGGAAGGCTCTGCTGCCCTACTAACCAGATTTGGAATGGAGAAATGCTGTCACCATGTGGCCGTTTCCCACAACAGCAGCTTTAATCACAGGGCTAACGGTCCCTTAAGACTCACAGTAATTGTAGGGCTGTAAATGACACGTGTCCTCAAAAAATGTCCTGGGGTAGGTAATGGTCAAAAAAGTTCACAACACGGAAAAGTTTTCAAGAAAACAATTTGAAGAGGTAAGTTTTACTCACTCTTTTGTTTACAAAAATAGAAGAAGATGGATAAAACCTCAATATCAGGAATTATTGGTTGGATGCAAATCCAAACTACAAAAGGAGTGCGCCACCCAATATTCAAAATGACATCAGTAAAAAGTATACAAACAATGAATGTTGACGGGTTTGTCGAGAAATCCATACCCACTATGCTGTTGGTTGGATGTAAACTGGTAACAGCTAATCATGAGAACAGAATGGAGCTGCGTTTAAAAGCTAAACACTGAGCTACCATACGATGAGGCCGATCCCCTTAAGGGCCTATCACCTAAGAAGACCAGAATCGGAAAGACACAGACAGGAAAACATGCACTACAGCAATATTTACAATAGCCAAGACATGCAAGCAAAGAAAATGTCCATCAACAGAGAAATGGACAAAGAAGAAGTGGTATAAGTACCGAATGGAATGTTAGCCTCAGAAAAATATGATCAATGCCGTTTTCAGGATTACGGATGAGCCTAGAAATAATCATATTACGTTAAGTAAGTCAAAAGGGAATGACAAATATCCTATGACATCATTTATAGATGTCATCCTAAGATTGCTACCAATGAACATATTTCCACAGAAAAGGACGCTCACAGATTTAGAAAACAAACGAATGGTTAACCAAAATGAAAGGTGGGAAGACGGATAAATTGGGATTATGGGGGTAACATACATATACTAAGGTATGTTAAATGTATATAAACATATAACATATAAACTATATGAATTATCTATACACCAATACATATAAAATATATAATGACCAAGCACCTACCAAATATCAAGGGAGGTCTACTCAACACTCTGTAATAACATACATGGTAACAGGATCCGAAGATGAACAGATATATGTATGTATAACTGACCCGATTCTGTACAGCCAGACAATCACAACACTCTAATCAAAGTTGCTCCGATAGGGGCTTCCCTGGTGTGGCAGTGGTTGAGAATCTGCCTGCCAATGCAGGGGACACGGGTTCGAGCCCTGGTATGGGAAGATTCCACGTGCCGCGGAGCAACTAGGCCCGTGAGCCAAAACTACTGAGCCTGCGCGTCTGGAGCCTGTGCTCTGCAACAAGAGAGGCCGCGATAGTGAGAGGCCCGTGCACCACGATGAAGAGTGGGCCCCGCTTGCCACAACTATAGGAAGCCCTCGCACAGAAATGCAGACCTAACACAGGCAAAAATAAATAAATTAATTATTTAATAAAATAAAAAAATTTACTCCGATAAGAGATATAAATTAAATTTCAAAAACAAACATAAGTAAGGAGATATAAACTTCTGGGGGTTTGTCTGAGCACATTCCACTCTAATTTACAACCGAGGAACACGACGTCCAGGAAGACTCTGTTGCTCTACTAACAAGAGTTGAGGACGTAATAATGCTGCCGCCTTGTGGCTCTTTCCCAGAACAGCAGCTTTAAACACAGTGCTTATGGTCACTTAATATTCACAGGAATGCAGGGCTGTAAATGACACGTGCCCACAAAAAATGCCCTGGGGTAGGGAATAGCCAAGAGAATTCAACACATGACAAAATTTTCAAGAAGTCAATATGAAGAGGGAAGTTGTACTCACTCTTTAAGAAAAAGAAAAAGAAAAAAGGACATACCCAAAGCTCAGTATAAGGAATTATTAGATGCATGAAAATCCAACCTCCAAGAAGGTTTCACCTCACACCTGTCACGTGACAATCACAAAAAGTCTACAAACCATAAATGCTGAAGGGGTTTTAGAGAACTGTATACCTTCTAGCTGCTGGTGGGATGTAAAGCGGTAACGGCACTAATGAAAACAGAATGCAGGTGCTTTAAAAGGTAAAAATTGAGCTACCATATGATCCGGCAGGGCACCTTCTGGGTCTATAACCTACGACCACCAGAATCGGAAAGACAGAGAGAGGCAAATGTGCACTGCAGCAATATTTAAATAGCCAAGACATGGAAGCAAAAAAAAGGTCCAAAAACAGATGAATGGACAAAGAAGAAGTGGTATATGTACAGAATGGAATATTAGCCATGAAAAAAATAAAACAATGCCATTTGCAGCACCACAGATGAGCCTAGAGATAATCACAAAACGTGAAGTAAGTCAGAATGAAAAGAAAAATGTCCTATGAGATCACTTATGTTATCTGAAAATTCATATAAATAAACATAATGCCAGAGAGAAAGAGAATCTCAGATTGAGAAAACGAACTTATGGTTAAGCCAATGAAAAGGTGTGAGGAATGGATAAATTAGGATATTGGGATTAACAAACATATACTAATACATATAAAATATAGAATCACCAAAGACCTATGGAATACCAAGAGTGGTCTACTCATCACTCTGCAATAACCTACATGGAAAAGGACACGAAGATCAACAGATATATGTATATGTGTAAATGAACAAGATTCTGTACCCCTAGAACAAAAGACAGTTTTAAGTCAAATTGGCTATGATAAACACTATAAATTAAAGACACAAACAAGAATTAAGGAGGCTAAAAGTTATGGGGGTTTGTCCTGCCACATTCTACTCTAATGTGCAACCTAAAAGCACAAATTGCAGGAAGGTTCTGTTTCCCTAGCAAGCAGAGTTGGTAACGTAGAAATGCCACCACCCTAAGGCCGTTTCCTCAAACAGCAGCTTTAAATCCACTGCTAATGGTCACTAACATTCAGAAGGACTGCAGGGGTGTAAATGACTCACGCCCTCAAAAAATGTCCTGGGGTAGGCAATGGCCAAAAGAATTCAAACGCGGCAAATTTTTCAAGAAGGCAATTTGAAGTTGTAAGTTTAACTCAATCTTAAACAAAATAAAAAGGATATTGATAAAAGCTGAACGTCAGGAATTACTAGATGCATGCAAATCCAATCTACCCAAAGGTATCACCTCACACCACTGACAATGACCATCAGCAAAAAGTCTACAAACAACAGATGTTGAAGAAGTTGTGGAGGACAGCGTAACCTCTACGTCTAAGTGCGATGTAAACTGGTAGCAGCCAATAATCGGAATAGAACGGCAGTGCGTTTCAAGGTAAGCCTTGAGTTACCATATGATCCGGAAGGCCCACTATTGGGCCTGTCCCCTGTGAAGGCCAGAATCAAAAAGACACGGGATGGAAAATCGTGTATTGCAGCAGTAGTTACAATAGCCAAGACATGGAAGCAACAAAAATGTCCATCATCAGATGAATGGACGAAAAAGAGGTCCATGTACACAATGGAATATTAGACACAGAAAAGAAAGAAACAACGCCGTTTGCCGCACCATAGATGAGGCTAGAGATAATCACACAACTTGGAGTAAGTCAGAAAGCGAGAGACACATATCCTATGATATCACGTATAGGTGTTATCTAAAAATTGATAGTAATCAACTTATGTCCACAGAGAAGGACACTCACGTATTCAGGAAACAAACTTGTGATTAACCAGATGGAAAGGTGTGAGGAATGTATAACGGAGGATATTGTGTTTAACAGACATATGCTAATACTTTTAAAAGAGAGAATCACCAAACACATACCGAACACCAAGAGAGGTCTACGCAACATTCTGTAATAACCTATATGGAACAGGATCCAAAAATGAAAAGATAAATGTATCAATGAAACAGATTCTGTACACCTAGAACAAGCAAAACATTGCAATCAAATTTGCTCTGATAAAAATGAAAATTAAGCTACGAATACCAACAACAAGTTAGTAGACATAACTTCTGGGGGGTTTGTCTTGGCACATTCCACTCTAATTTACAACCTACAACCAGGACGTCCAGGAAGGCCCTGTTGCCCTAGTAACCAGAGTTGGGAATATAGAAATGCTGCCGCCTTCTGGTCGTTTCCTGCAAAGGCTGATTTAAACCCAGCACTAATGGTCACTTAATATTCACAATTACTACAGGGCTGTAAATGACACCTGCCCTCAAAAAATGTCCTGGTGTAGGGAATGGCCACAGGAATTCAGAACACGGCAAATTTTTCAAGGAAACAGTTTGAAGAGGTAAGTTTTTCTGTTTTACTTAAAAAAAAAAAGAAAATGGACGTGGATGAAAGCTCAATATAGGGAACTATTAGATGCATGCAAATCCAAACTACAAAAGGTATCACCACCCAACACTCAAAATGCCATCAGTAAAATATCTACAAACCATAAATGCTGAAGGGGTTTTAGAGAACTGTGTACCCTCTAGTTGCTGGTGGGATGTCAACTGGTAACAGCCAGTAGTGAGAAGAGAATGGATGTGCGTTGAAAGGTAAAAATTGAGCTACCATATGATCTAGTAGGCCCACTGCTGGGCCTATCCCTTGAGAAGACCAGAATCAAAAAGACACAGGCTGGCAATCCTGCACTGCATCAATATTTAGCATAGCCAAGGGTTGGAAGCAACCAAAACGTCCATCAACAGATGAATGCACAAAGAAGAAGTGGACCATGTACACAATGGAATATTCGGCATAGAAAAGAATGAAACACTGCTGTTTGCAGCAACATAGATGAGCCTAGAGATAATCAGAGAACATGAGGTAAGTTGGAAAGCAGACGACAAATATCCTGTGATATCACTTCTAGGTGTTACCCAACAACTGACACAGATGAACACATTTCCACAGAGAAAGACACTCACAGACTTAGAAAACAAACTATGGTTATCTACAAGGAAAGTTGGGAGGAATGGATACATTAAGATTAGGGTTACCATACGTGTACAAATACATATTAAATACATATATCAAAAAGAACGACCATATACCAAGGGAGGTCTACTGAACGCTGTGTAATAATTTACACGGGGGCTTCCCGGGTGGCGCCGTGGTTAAGAATCCGCCTGGCAATGCAGGGGACACGGCATCGATCCCTGGTCCGGGAAGATCCCACATGCTGCAGAGCAACTAAGCCTGTGCACCACAACTACGGAGCCTACGCTCTAGAGCCCACGAGCCATGACTACTGAGCCAACACACCAAAACTACTAAAGCCCGCATGCCTAGAGTACGTACTCCACAACAAGAGAAGCCACTGCAGTGAAAAGCCCGTGCACCGCCACGGAGAGTAGCCCCGCTCACCGCAAGTAGTGACAGCCCACATGCAGCAACGAAGATCCAACTCAGCCAAAAGTAAATAAATAAATAAAATAAAATTATTAAAATAAATAGTAATTTACATGGGAAGAGGATCTGTACATGTATAGATATATATGATGTTCAATTCAACCTGACTGTGCCCACCTAGGACAAACACTATTCTAATCATTACCCCAATTTAAAAAATTAAACCCAGGAACAACAATCAATGAGACATAAACTTATTGGGGTTTTCCCTGGCACATTCCATTCTAATTTACAACCTAGCAACACGACTTTCAGGAAGGCTCTGCTGCCCTACTAACCAGATTTGGAATGGAGAAATGCTGTCACCATGTGGCCGTTTCCCACAACAGCAGCTTTAATCACAGGGCTAACGGTCCCTTAAGACTCACAGTAATTGTAGGGCTGTAAATGACACGTGTCCTCAAAAAATGTCCTGGGGTAGGTAATGGTCAAAAAAGTTCACAACACGGAAAAGTTTTCAAGAAAACAATTTGAAGAGGTAAGTTTTACTCACTCTTTTGTTTACAAAAATAGAAGAACATGGATAAAACCTCAATATCAGGAATTATTGGTTGGATGCAAATCCAAACTATAAAAGGAGTGCGCCACCCAATATTCAAAATGACATCAGTAAAAAGTATACAAACAATGAATGTTGACGGGTTTGTCGAGAAATCCATACCCACTATGCTGTTGGTTGGATGTAAACTGGTAACAGCTAATCATGAGAACAGAATGGAGCTGCGTTTAAAAGCTAAACACTGAGCTACCATACGATGAGGCCGATCCCCTTAAGGGCCTATCACCTAAGAAGACCAGAATCGGAAAGACACAGACAGGAAAACATGCACTACAGCAATATTTACAATAGCCAAGACATGCAAGCAAAGAAAATGTCCATCAACAGAGAAATGGACAAAGAAGAAGTGGTATAAGTACCGAATGGAATGTTAGCCTCAGAAAAATATGATCAATGCCGTTTTCAGGATTACGGATGAGCCTAGAAATAATCATATTACGTTAAGTAAGTCAAAAGGGAATGACAAATATCCTATGACATCATTTATAGATGTCATCCTAAGATTGCTACCAATGAACATATTTCCACAGAAAAGGACGCTCACAGATTTAGAAAACAAACGAATGGTTAACCAAAATGAAAGGTGGGAAGACGGATAAATTGGGATTATGGGGGTAACATACATATACTAAGGTATGTTAAATGTATATAAACATATAACATATAAACTATATGAATTATCTATACACCAATACATATAAAATATATAATGACCAAACACCTACCAAATATCAAGGGAGGTCTACTCAACACTCTGTAATAACATACATGGTAACAGGATCCGAAGATGAACAGATATATGTATGTATAACTGACCCGATTCTGTACAGCCAGACAATCACAACACTCTAATCAAAGTTGCTCCGATAGGGGCTTCCCTGGTGTGGCAGTGGTTGAGAATCTGCCTGCCAATGCAGGGGACACGGGTTCGAGCCCTGGTATGGGAAGATTCCACGTGCCGCGGAGCAACTAGGCCCGTGAGCCAAAACTACTGAGCCTGCGCGTCTGGAGCCTGTGCTCTGCAACAAGAGAGGCCGCGATAGTGAGAGGCCCGTGCACCACGATGAAGAGTGGGCCCCGCTTGCCACAACTATAGGAAGCCCTCGCACAGAAATGCAGACCTAACACAGGCAAAAATAAATAAATTAATTATTTAATAAAATAAAAATTTACTCCGATAAGAGATATAAATTAAATTTCAAAAACAAACATAAGTAAGGAGATATAAACTTCTGGGGGTTTGTCTGAGCACATTCCACTCTAATTTACAACCGAGGAACACGACGTCCAGGAAGACTCTGTTGCTCTACTAACAAGAGTTGAGGACGTAATAATGCTGCCGCCTTGTGGCTCTTTCCCAGAACAGCAGCTTTAAACACAGTGCTTATGGTCACTTAATATTCACAGGAATGCAGGGCTGTAAATGACACGTGCCCACAAAAAATGCCCTGGGGTAGGGAATAGCCAAGAGAATTCAACACATGACAAAATTTTCAAGAAGTCAATATGAAGAGGGAAGTTGTACTCACTCTTTAAGAAAAAGAAAAAGAAAAAAGGACATACCCAAAGCTCAGTATAAGGAATTATTAGATGCATGAAAATCCAACCTCCAAGAAGGTTTCACCTCACACCTGTCACGTGACAATCACAAAAAGTCTACAAACCATAAATGCTGAAGGGGTTTTAGAGAACTGTATACCTTCTAGCTGCTGGTGGGATGTAAAGCGGTAACGGCACTAATGAAAACAGAATGCAGGTGCTTTAAAAGGTAAAAATTGAGCTACCATATGATCCGGCAGGGCACCTTCTGGGTCTATAACCTACGACCACCAGAATCGGAAAGACAGAGGCAGGCAAATGTGCACTGCAGCAATATTTAAATAGCCAAGACATGGAAGCAAAAAAAAGGTCCAAAAACAGATGAATGGACAAAGAAGAAGTGGTATATGTACAGAATGGAATATTAGCCATGAAAAAAATAAAACAATGCCATTTGCAGCACCACAGATGAGCCTAGAGATAATCACAAAACGTGAAGTAAGTCAGAATGAAAAGAAAAATGTCCTATGAGATCACTTATGTTATCTGAAAATTCATATAAATAAACATAATGCCAGAGAGAAAGAGAATCTCAGATTGAGAAAACGAACTTATGGTTAAGCCAATGAAAAGGTGTGAGGAATGGATAAATTAGGATATTGGGATTAACAAACATATACTAATACATATAAAATATAGAATCACCAAAGACCTATGGAATACCAAGAGTGGTCTACTCATCACTCTGTAATAACCTACATGGAAAAGGACACGAAGATCAACAGATATATGTATATGTGTAAATGAACAAGATTCTGTACCCCTAGAACAAAAGACAGTTTTAAGTCAAATTGGCTATGATAAACACTATAAATTAAAGACACAAACAAGAATTAAGGAGGCTAAAAGTTATGGGGGTTTGTCCTGCCACATTCTACTCTAATGTGCAACCTAAAAGCACAAATTGCAGGAAGGTTCTGTTTCCCTAGCAAGCAGAGTTGGTAACGTAGAAATGCCACCACCCTAAGGCCGTTTCCTCAAACAGCAGCTTTAAATCCACTGCTAATGGTCACTAACATTCAGAAGGACTGCAGGGGTGTAAATGACTCACGCCCTCAAAAAATGTCCTGGGGTAGGCAATGGCCAAAAGAATTCAAACGCGGCAAATTTTTCAAGAAGGCAATTTGAAGTTGTAAGTTTAACTCAATCTTAAACAAAATAAAAAGGATATTGATAAAAGCTGAACGTCAGGAATTACTAGATGCATGCAAATCCAATCTACCCAAAGGTATCACCTCACACCACTGAGAATGACCATCAGCAAAAAGTCTACAAACAACAGATGTTGAAGAAGTTGTGGAGGACAGCGTAACCTCTACGTCTAAGTGCGATGTAAACTGGTAGCAGCCAATAATCGGAATAGAACGGCAGTGCGTTTCAAGGTAAGCCTTGAGTTACCATATGATCCGGAAGGCCCACTATTGGGCCTGTCCCCTGTGAAGGCCAGAATCAAAAAGACACGGGATGGAAAATCGTGTATTGCAGCAGTAGTTACAATAGCCAAGACATGGAAGCAACAAAAATGTCCATCATCAGATGAATGGACGAAAAAGAGGTCCATGTACACAATGGAATATTAGACACAGAAAAGAAAGAAACAACGCCGTTTGCCGCACCATAGATGAGGCTAGAGATAATCACACAACCTGGAGTAAGTCAGAAAGCGAGAGACATATATCCTATGATATCACGTATAGGTGTTATCTAAAAATTGATAGTAATCAACTTATGTCCACAGAGAAGGACACTCACGTATTCAGGAAACAAACTTGTGATTAACCAGATGGAAAGGTGTGAGGAATGTATAACGGAGGATATTGTGTTTAACAGACATATGCTAATACTTTTAAAAGAGAGAATCACCAAACACATACCGAACACCAAGAGAGGTCTACGCAACATTCTGTAATAACCTATATGGAACAGGATCCAAAAATGAAAAGATAAATGTATCAATGAAACAGATTCTGTACACCTGGAACAAGCAAAACATTGCAATCAAATTTGCTCTGATAAAAATGAAAATTAAGCTACGAATACCAACAACAAGTTAGTAGACATAACTTCTGGGGGGTTTGTCTTGGCACATTCCACTCTAATTTACAACCTACAACCAGGACGTCCAGGAAGGCCCTGTTGCCCTAGTAACCAGAGTTGGGAATATAGAAATGCTGCCGCCTTCTGGTCGTTTCCTGCAAAGGCTGATTTAAACCCAGCACTAATGGTCACTTAATATTCACAATTACTACAGGGCTGTAAATGACACCTGCCCTCAAAAAATGTCCTGGTGTAGGGAATGGCCACAGGAATTCAGAACACGGCAAATTTTTCAAGGAAACAGTTTGAAGAGGTAAGTTTTTCTGTTTTACTTAAAAAAAAAAAAGAAAATGGACGTGGATGAAAGCTCAATATAGGGAACTATTAGATGCATGCAAATCCAAACTACAAAAGGTATCACCACCCAACACTCAAAATGCCATCAGTAAAATATCTACAAACCATAAATGCTGAAGGGGTTTTAGAGAACTGTGTACCCTCTAGTTGCTGGTGGGATGTTAACTGGTAACAGCCAGTAGTGAGAAGAGAATGGATGTGCGTTGAAAGGTAAAAATTGAGCTACCATATGATCTAGTAGGCCCACTGCTGGGCCTATCCCTTGAGAAGACCAGAATCAAAAAGACACAGGCTGGCAATCCTGCACTGCATCAATATTTAGCATAGCCAAGGGTTGGAAGCAACCAAAACGTCCATCAACAGATGAATGCACAAAGAAGAAGTGGACCATGTACACAATGGAATATTCGGCATAGAAAAGAATGAAACACTGCTGTTTGCAGCAACATAGATGAGCCTAGAGATAATCAGAGAACATGAGGTAAGTTGGAAAGCAGACGACAAATATCCTGTGATATCACTTCTAGGTGTTACCCAACAACTGACACAGATGAACACATTTCCACAGAGAAAGACACTCACAGACTTAGAAAACAAACTATGGTTATCTACAAGGAAAGTTGGGAGGAATGGATACATTAAGATTAGGGTTACCATACGTGTACAAATACATATTAAATACATATATCAAAAAGAACGACCATATACCAAGGGAGGTCTACTGAACGCTGTGTAATAATTTACACGGGGGCTTCCCGGGTGGCGCCGTGGTTAAGAATCCGCCTGGCAATGCAGGGGACACGGCATCGATCCCTGGTCCGGGAAGATCCCACATGCTGCAGAGCAACTAAGCCTGTGCACCACAACTACGGAGCCTACGCTCTAGAGCCCACGAGCCATGACTACTGAGCCAACACACCAAAACTACTAAAGCCCGCATGCCTAGAGTACGTACTCCACAACAAGAGAAGCCACTGCAGTGAAAAGCCCGTGCACCGCCACGGAGAGTAGCCCCGCTCACCGCAAGTAGTGACAGCCCACATGCAGCAACGAAGATCCAACTCAGCCAAAAGTAAATAAATAAATAAAATAAAATTATTAAAATAAATAGTAATTTACATGGGAAGAGGATCTGTACATGTATAGATATATATGATGTTCAATTCAACCTGACTGTGCCCACCTAGGACAAACACTATTCTAATCATTACCCCAATTTAAAAAATTAAACCCAGGAACAACAATCAATGAGACATAAACTTATTGGGGTTTTCCCTGGCACATTCCATTCTAATTTACAACCTAGCAACACGACTTTCAGGAAGGCTCTGCTGCCCTACTAACCAGATTTGGAATGGAGAAATGCTGTCACCATGTGGCCGTTTCCCACAACAGCAGCTTTAATCACAGGGCTAACGGTCCCTTAAGACTCACAGTAATTGTAGGGCTGTAAATGACACGTGTCCTCAAAAAATGTCCTGGGGTAGGTAATGGTCAAAAAAGTTCACAACACGGAAAAGTTTTCAAGAAAACAATTTGAAGAGGTAAGTTTTACTCACTCTTTTGTTTACAAAAATAGAAGAAGATGGATAAAACCTCAATATCAGGAATTATTGGTTGGATGCAAATCCAAACTACAAAAGGAGTGCGCCACCCAATATTCAAAATGACATCAGTAAAAAGTATACAAACAATGAATGTTGACGGGTTTGTCGAGAAATCCATACCCACTATGCTGTTGGTTGGATGTAAACTGGTAACAGCTAATCATGAGAACAGAATGGAGCTGCGTTTAAAAGCTAAACACTGAGCTACCATACGATGAGGCCGATCCCCTTAAGGGCCTATCACCTAAGAAGACCAGAATCGGAAAGACACAGACAGGAAAACATGCACTACAGCAATATTTACAATAGCCAAGACATGCAAGCAAAGAAAATGTCCATCAACAGAGAAATGGACAAAGAAGAAGTGGTATAAGTACCGAATGGAATGTTAGCCTCAGAAAAATATGATCAATGCCGTTTTCAGGATTACGGATGAGCCTAGAAATAATCATATTACGTTAAGTAAGTCAAAAGGGAATGACAAATATCCTATGACATCATTTATAGATGTCATCCTAAGATTGCTACCAATGAACATATTTCCACAGAAAAGGACGCTCACAGATTTAGAAAACAAACGAATGGTTAACCAAAATGAAAGGTGGGAAGACGGATAAATTGGGATTATGGGGGTAACATACATATACTAAGGTATGTTAAATGTATATAAACATATAACATATAAACTATATGAATTATCTATACACCAATACATATAAAATATATAATGACCAAACACCTACCAAATATCAAGGGAGGTCTACTCAACACTCTGTAATAACATACATGGTAACAGGATCCGAAGATGAACAGATATATGTATGTATAACTGACCCGATTCTGTACAGCCAGACAATCACAACACTCTAATCAAAGTTGCTCCGATAGGGGCTTCCCTGGTGTGGCAGTGGTTGAGAATCTGCCTGCCAATGCAGGGGACACGGGTTCGAGCCCTGGTATGGGAAGATTCCACGTGCCGCGGAGCAACTAGGCCCGTGAGCCAAAACTACTGAGCCTGCGCGTCTGGAGCCTGTGCTCTGCAACAAGAGAGGCGGCGATAGTGAGAGGCCTGTGCACCACGATGAAGAGTGGGCCCCGCTTGCCACAACTATAGGAAGCCCTCGCACAGAAATGCAGACCTAACACAGGCAAAAATAAATAAATTAATTATTTAATAAAATAAAAAAATTTACTCCGATAAGAGATATAAATTAAATTTCAAAAACAAACATAAGTAAGGAGATATAAACTTCTGGGGGTTTGTCTGAGCACATTCCACTCTAATTTACAACCGAGGAACACGACGTCCAGGAAGACTCTGTTGCTCTACTAACAAGAGTTGAGGACGTAATAATGCTGCCGCCTTGTGGCTCTTTCCCAGAACAGCAGCTTTAAACACAGTGCTTATGGTCACTTAATATTCACAGGAATGCAGGGCTGTAAATGACACGTGCCCACAAAAAATGCCCTGGGGTAGGGAATAGCCAAGAGAATTCAACACATGACAAAATTTTCAAGAAGTCAATATGAAGAGGGAAGTTGTACTCACTCTTTAAGAAAAAGAAAAAGAAAAAAGGACATACCCAAAGCTCAGTATAAGGAATTATTAGATGCATGAAAATCCAACCTCCAAGAAGGTTTCACCTCACACCTGTCACGTGACAATCACAAAAAGTCTACAAACCATAAATGCTGAAGGGGTTTTAGAGAACTGTATACCTTCTAGCTGCTGGTGGGATGTAAAGCGGTAACGGCACTAATGAAAACAGAATGCAGGTGCTTTAAAAGGTAAAAATTGAGCTACCATATGATCCGGCAGGGCACCTTCTGGGTCTATAACCTACGACCACCAGAATCGGAAAGACAGAGGCAGGCAAATGTGCACTGCAGCAATATTTAAATAGCCAAGACATGGAAGCAAAAAAAAGGTCCAAAAACAGATGAATGGACAAAGAAGAAGTGGTATATGTACAGAATGGAATATTAGCCATGAAAAAAATAAAACAATGCCATTTGCAGCACCACAGATGAGCCTAGAGATAATCACAAAACGTGAAGTAAGTCAGAATGAAAAGAAAAATGTCCTATGAGATCACTTATGTTATCTGAAAATTCATATAAATAAACATAATGCCAGAGAGAAAGAGAATCTCAGATTGAGAAAACGAACTTATGGTTAAGCCAATGAAAAGGTGTGAGGAATGGATAAATTAGGATATTGGGATTAACAAACATATACTAATACATATAAAATATAGAATCACCAAAGACCTATGGAATACCAAGAGTGGTCTACTCATCACTCTGTAATAACCTACATGGAAAAGGACACGAAGATCAACAGATATATGTATATGTGTAAATGAACAAGATTCTGTACCCCTAGAACAAAAGACAGTTTTAAGTCAAATTGGCTATGATAAACACTATAAATTAAAGACACAAACAAGAATTAAGGAGGCTAAAAGTTATGGGGGTTTGTCCTGCCACATTCTACTCTAATGTGCAACCTAAAAGCACAAATTGCAGGAAGGTTCTGTTTCCCTAGCAAGCAGAGTTGGTAACGTAGAAATGCCACCACCCTAAGGCCGTTTCCTCAAACAGCAGCTTTAAATCCACTGCTAATGGTCACTAACATTCAGAAGGACTGCAGGGGTGTAAATGACTCACGCCCTCAAAAAATGTCCTGGGGTAGGCAATGGCCAAAAGAATTCAAACGCGGCAAATTTTTCAAGAAGGCAATTTGAAGTTGTAAGTTTAACTCAATCTTAAACAAAATAAAAAGGATATTGATAAAAGCTGAACGTCAGGAATTACTAGACGCATGCAAATCCAATGTACCCAAAGGTATCACCTCACACCAGTGAGAATGACCATCAGCAAAATGTCTACAAACAACAGATGTTGAAGAAGTTGTGGAGGATAGCGTAACCTCTACGTCTAAGTGGGATGTAAACTGGTAGCAGCCAGTAATCGGAATAGAACGGCAGTGCGTTTGAAGATAAGCCTTGAGTTACCATATGATCCGGAAGGCCCACTATTGGGCCTGTCCCCTGTGAAGGCGAGAATCAAAAAGACACGGGATGGAAAATCGTGTATTGCAGCAGTAGTTACAATAGCCAAGACATGTAAGCAACAAAAGTGTCCATCATCAGATGAATGGACGAAAAAGAGGTCCATGTACACAATGGAATATTAGACACAGAAAAGAAAGAAACAACGGCGTTTGCCGCACCATAGATGAGGCTAGAGATAATCACACAACTTGAAGTAAGTCAGAAAGCGAGAGACACATATCCTATGATATCACGTATAGGTGTTATCTAAAAATTGATATTAATCAACTTATGTCCACAGAGAAGGACACTCACGTATTCAGGAAACAAACTTGTGATTAACCAGATGGAAAGGTGTGAGGAATGTCTAACGGAGGATATTGTGTTTAAGAGACATATGCTAAAACTTTTAAAAGAGAGAATCACCAAACACATACCAAACACCAAGAGAGGTCTACACAACATTCTGTAATAATCTATATGGAACAGGATCCAAAAATGAAAAGATAAATGTATCAATGAAACAGATTCTGTACACCTAGAACAAGCAAAACATTGCAATCAAATTTGCTCTGATAAAAATGAAAATTAAGCTACGAATACCAAAAACAAGTTAGTAGACATAACTTCTGGGGGGTTTGTCCTGGCACATTCCACTCTAATTTACAACCTACAACCAGGACGTCCAGGAAGGCCCTGTTGCCCTAGTAACCAGAGTTGGGAATATTGAAATCCAGCCGCCTTGTGGTCCTTTCCTGCAAAGGCAGCTTTAAACCCAGCGCTAATGGTCACTTAATATTCACAATTACTACAGGGCTGTAAATGACACCTGCCCTCAAAAAATGTCCTGGTGTAGGGAATGGCCACAGGAATTCAGAACACGGCAAATTTTTCAAGGAAACAGTTTGAAGAGGTATGTTTTTCTGTTTTACTTTAAAAAAAACAGAAAATGGACGTGGATGAAAGCTCAATATAGGGAACTATTAGATGCATGCAAATCCAAACTACAAAAGGTATCACCACCCAATACTCAAAATGCCATCAGTAAAATATCTACAAACAATAAATGCTGAAGGGGTTTTAGAGAACTGTGTACCCTCTAGTTGCTGGTGGGATGTCAACTGGTAACAGCCAGTAGTGAGAACAGAATGGAGGTGCGTTGAAAGGTAAAAATTGAGCTACCATATGATCTAGTAGGCCCACTGCTGGGCCTATCCCTTGCGAAGACCAGAATCAAAAAGACACAGGCTGGCAATCCTGCACTGCATCAATATTTAGCATAGCCAAGAGTTGCAAGCAACCAAAACGTCCATCAACAGATGAATGCACAAAGAAGAAGTGGACCATGTACACAATGGAATATTCGGCATAGAAAAGAATGAAACACTGCTCTTTGCAGCAACATAGATAAGCCTAGAGATAATCAGAGAACATGAGGTAAGTCGGAAAGCAGACGACAAATATCCTGTGATATCACTTCCAGGTGTTACCTAACAACTGACACAGATGAACACATTTCCACAGAGAAAGACACTCACAGACTTAGAAAACAAACTATGGTTATCTACAAGGAAAGTTGGGAGGAATGGATACATTAAGATTAGGGTTACCCTACGTGTACAAATACATATTAAATACATATATCAAAAAGACCGACCATATACCAAGGGAGGTCTACTGAACGCTCTGTAACAATTTACACAGGGGCTTCCCGGGTGGCGCCGTGGTTCAGATTCCGCCTGGCAAGGCAGGGGACACGGCGTCGATCCCTGGTCCGGGAAGATCCCACATGCTGCAGAGCAAATAAGCCCGTGCACCACAACTACTGAGCCTGCGCTCTAGAGCCCACAAGCCACGACTACTGAGCCAACACACCAAAACTACTAAAGCCCGCATGCCTAGAGTACGTACTCCACAACAAGAGAAGCCACTGCAGAGAAAAGCCCGTACACCGCAACAGAGAGTAGCCCCCGCTCACCGCAACTAGCGACAGCCCACATGCAGCAACGAAGATCCAACTCAGCCAAAAGTAAATAAATAAATAAAATAAAATTATTAAAATAAATAGTAATTTACATGGGAAGAGGATCTGTACATGTATAGATATATACGATGTTCAATTCAACCTGACTGTGCCCAACTAGGACAAGCACTATTCTAATCATTACCCCAATTTAAAAAATTAAACCCAGGAACAACAATCAATGAGACATAAACTTATTGGGGTTTTCCCTGGCACATTCCATTCTAATTTACAACCTAGCAACACGACTTTCAGGAAGCCTCTGCTGCCCTACTAACCAGATTTGGAATGGAGAAATGCTGTCACCATGTGGCCGTTTCCCACAACAGCAGCTTTAATCACAGGGCTATCGGTCCCTTAAGATTCACAGTAATTGTAGGGCTGTAAATGACACGTGTCCTCAAAAAATGTCCTGGGGTAGGTAATGGTCAAAAAAGTTCACAACACGGAAAAGTTTTCAAGAAAACAATTTGAAGAGGTAAGTTTTACTCACTCTTTTGTTTACAAAAATAGAAGAACATGGATAAAACGTCAATATCAGGAATTATTGGTTGGATGCAAATCCAAACTACAAAAGGAGTGCGCCACCCAATTTTCAAAATGACATCAGTAAAAAGTATACAGACAATGAATGTTGACGGGTTTGTCGAGAAATCCATACCCACTATGCTGTTGGTTGGATGTAAACTGGTAACAGCTAATCATGAGAACAGAATGGAGCTGCGTTTAAAAGCTAAACACTGAGCTACCATACGATGAGGCCGATCCCCTTAAGGGCCTATCACCTAAGAAGACCAGAATCGGAAAGACACAGACAGGAAAACATGCACTACAGCAATATTTACAATAGCCAAGACATGCAAGCAAAGAAAATGTCCATCAACAGAGAAATGGACAAAGAAGAAGTGGTATAAGTACCGAATGGAATGTTAGCCTCAGAAAAATATGATCAATTCCGTTTTCAGGATTACGGATGAGCCTAGAAATAATCATATTACATTAAGTAAGTCAAAAGGGAATGACAAATATCCTATGACATCATTTATAGATGTCATCCTAAGATTGCTACCAATGAACATATTTCCACAGAAAAGGACGCTCACAGATTTAGAAAACAAACGAATGGTTAACCAAAATGAAAGGTGGGAAGACGGATAAATTGGGATTATGGGGGTAACATACATATACTAAGGTATGTTAAATGTATATAAACACATAACATATAAACTATATGCATTATCTATACACCAATACACATAAAATATATAATGACCAAACACCTACCAAATATCAAGGGAGGTCTACTCAACACTCTGTAATAACATACATGGTAACAGGATCCGAAGATGAACAGATATATGTATGTATAACTGACCCGATTCTGTACAGCCAGACAATCACAACACTCTAATCAAATTTGCTCCGATAGGGGTTTCCCTGGTGTGGCAGTGGTTGAGAATCTGCCTGCCAATGCAGGGGACACGGGTTCGAGCCCTGGTATGGGAAGATTCCACGTGCCACGGAGCAACTAGGCCCGTGAGCCAAAACTACTGAGCCTGCGTGTCTAGCGTCTGTCCTCTGCAACAAGAGAGGCCGCGATAGTGAGAGGCCCGTGCACCATGATGAAGAGTGGGCCCCGCTTGCCACAACTATAGGAAGCCCTCGCACAGAAATGCAGACCTAACACAGGCAAAAATAAATAAATTAATTATTTAATAAAATACGAAAATTTACTCCGATAAGAGATATAAATTAAATTTCAAAAACAAACATAAGTAAGGAGATATAAACTTCTGGGGGTTTGTCTGAGCACATTCCACTCTAATTTACAACCGAGGAACACGACGTCCAGGAAGACTCTGTTGCTCTACTAACAAGAGTTGAGGACGTAATAATGCTGCCGCCTTGTGGCTCTTTCCCACAACAGCAGCTTTAAACACAGTGCTTATGGTCACTTAATATTCACAGGAATGCAGGGCCGTAAATGACACGTGCCCACAAAAAATGCCCTGGGGTAGGGAATAGCCAAGAGAATTCAACACATGACAAAATTTTCAAGAAGTCAATATGAAGAGGGAAGATGTACTCACTCTTTAAGAAAAAGAAAAAGAAAAAAGGACATACCCAAAGCTCAGTATAAGGAATTATTAGATGCGTGAAAATCCAACCTCCAAAAAGGTTTCACCTCACACCTGTCACGTGACAATCACAAAAAGTCTACAAACCATAAATGCTGAAGGGGTTTTAGAGAACTGTATACCTTCTAGCTGCTGGTGGGATGTAAAGCGGTAACAGCACTAATGAAAACAGAATGCAGGTGCTTTAAAAGGTAAAAATTGAGCTACCATATGATCCGGCAGGGCACCTTCTGGGTCTATAACCTACGACCACCAGAATCGGAAAGACAGAGAGAGGCAAATGTGCACTGCAGCAATATTTAAATAGCCAAGACATGGAAGCAAAAAAAAGGTCCAAAAACAGAGGAATGGGCAAAGAAGAAGTGGTATATGTACAGAATGGAATATTAGCCATGAAAAAAATAAAACAATGCCATTTGCAGCACCACAGATGAGCCTAGAGATAATCACAAAACGTGAAGTAAGTCAGAATGAAAAGAAAAATGTCCTATGAGATCACTTATGTTATCTGAAAATTCATATAAATAAACATAATGCCAGAGAGAAAGAGAATCTCAGATTGAGAAAACGAACTTATGGTTAAACCAATGAAAAGGTGTGAGGAATGGATAAATTAGGATATTGGGATTAACAAACATATACTAATACATATAAAATATAGAATCACCAAAGACCTATGGAATACCAAGAGTGGTCTACTCATCACTCTGTAATAACCTACATGGAAAAGGACACGAAGATCAACAGATATATGTATATGTGTAAATGAACAAGATTCTGTACCCCTAGAACAAACGACAGTTTTAAGTCAAATTGGCTCTGATAAACACTATAAATTAAAGACACAAACAAGAATTAAGGAGGCTAAAAGTTATGGGGGTTTGTCCTGCCACATTCTACTCTAATGTGCAACCTAAAAGCACAAATTGCAGGAAGGTTCTGTTTCCCTGGCAAGCAGAGTTGGTAACGTAGAAATGCCGCCACCCTAAGGCCGTTTCCTCAAACAGCAGCTTTAAATCCACTGCTAATGGTCACTAACATTCAGAAGGACTGCAGGGTTGTAAATGACTCATGCCCTCAAAAAATGTCCTGGGGTAGGCAATGGCCAAAAGAATTCAAACGCGGCAAATTTTTCAAGAAGGCAATTTGAAGTTGTATGTTTAACTCAATCTTAAACAAAATAAAAAGGATATTGATAAAAGCTGAACGTCAGGAATTACTAGACGCATGCAAATCCAATGTACCCAAAGGTATCACCTCACACCAGTGAGAATGACCATCAGCAAAATGTCTACAAACAACAGATGTTGAAGAAGTTGTGGAGGATAGCGTAACCTCTACGTCTAAGTGGGATGTAAACTGGTAGCAGCCAGTAATCGGAATAGAACGGCAGTGCGTTTGAAGATAAGCCTTGAGTTACCATATGATCCGGAAGGCCCACTATTGGGCCTGTCCCCTGTGAAGGCGAGAATCAAAAAGACACGGGATGGAAAATCGTGTATTGCAGCAGTAGTTACAATAGCCAAGACATGGAAGCAACAAAAGTGTCCATCATCAGATGAATGGACGAAAAAGAGGTCCATGTACACAATGGAATATTAGACACAGAAAAGAAAGAAACAACGGCGTTTGCCGCACCATAGATGAGGCTAGAGATAATCACACAACTTGAAGTAAGTCAGAAAGCGAGAGACACATATCCTATGATATCACGTATAGGTGTTATCTAAAAATTGATATTAATCAACTTATGTCCACAGAGAAGGACACTCACGTATTCAGGAAACAAACTTGTGATTAACCAGATGGAAAGGTGTGAGGAATGTCTAACGGAGGATATTGTGTTTAAGAGACATATGCTAAAACTTTTAAAAGAGAGAATCACCAAACACATACCAAACACCAAGAGAGGTCTACACAACATTCTGTAATAATCTATATGGAACAGGATCCAAAAATGAAAAGATAAATGTATCAATGAAACAGATTCTGTACACCTAGAACAAGCAAAACATTGCAATCAAATTTGCTCTGATAAAAATGAAAATTAAGCTACGAATACCAAAAACAAGTTAGTAGACATAACTTCTGGGGGGTTTGTCCTGGCACATTCCACTCTAATTTACAACCTACAACCAGGACGTCCAGGAAGGCCCTGTTGCCCTAGTAACCAGAGTTTGGAATATTGAAATCCAGCCGCCTTGTGGTCCTTTCCTGCAAAGGCAGCTTTAAACCCAGCGCTAATGGTCACTTAATATTCACAATTACTACAGGGCTGTAAATGACACCTGCCCTCAAAAAATGTCCTGGTGTAGGGAATGGCCACAGGAATTCAGAACACGGCAAATTTTTCAAGGAAACAGTTTGAAGAGGTATGTTTTTCTGTTTTACTTTAAAAAAAACAGAAAATGGACGTGGATGAAAGCTCAATATAGGGAACTATTAGATGCATGCAAATCCAAACTACAAAAGGTATCACCACCCAATACTCAAAATGCCATCAGTAAAATATCTACAAACAATAAATGCTGAAGGGGTTTTAGAGAACTGTGTACCCTCTAGTTGCTGGTGGGATGTCAACTGGTAACAGCCAGTAGTGAGAACAGAATGGAGGTGCGTTGAAAGGTAAAAATTGAGCTACCATATGATCTAGTAGGCCCACTGCTGGGCCTATCCCTTGCGAAGACCAGAATCAAAAAGACACAGGCTGGCAATCCTGCACTGCATCAATATTTAGCATAGCCAAGAGTTGCAAGCAACCAAAACGTCCATCAACAGATGAATGCACAAAGAAGAAGTGGACCATGTACACAATGGAATATTCGGCATAGAAAAGAATGAAACACTGCTCTTTGCAGCAACATAGATAAGCCTAGAGATAATCAGAGAACATGAGGTAAGTCGGAAAGCAGACGACAAATATCCTGTGATATCACTTCCAGGTGTTACCTAACAACTGACACAGATGAACACATTTCCACAGAGAAAGACACTCACAGACTTAGAAAACAAACTATGGTTATCTACAAGGAAAGTTGGGAGGAATGGATACATTAAGATTAGGGTTACCCTACGTGTACAAATACATATTAAATACATATATCTAAAAGACCGACCATATACCAAGGGAGGTCTACTGAACGCTCTGTAACAATTTACACAGGGGCTTCCCGGGTGGCGCCGTGGTTCAGATTCCGCCTGGCAAGGCAGGGGACACGGCGTCGATCCCTGGTCCGGGAAGATCCCACATGCTGCAGAGCAAATAAGCCCGTGCACCACAACTACTGAGCCTGCGCTCTAGAGCCCACAAGCCACGACTACTGAGCCAACACACCAAAACTACTAAAGCCCGCATGCCTAGAGTACGTACTCCACAACAAGAGAAGCCACTGCAGAGAAAAGCCCGTGCACCGCAACGGAGAGTAGACCCCGCTCACCGCAACTAGCGACAGCCCACATGCAGCAACGAAGATCCAACTCAGCCAAAAGTAAATAAATAAATAAAATAAAATTATTAAAATAAATAGTAATTTACATGGGAAGAGGATCTGTACATGTATAGATATATACGATGTTCAATTCAACCTGACTGTGCCCAACTAGGACAAGCACTATTCTAATCATTACCCCAATTTAAAAAATTAAACCCAGGAACAACAATCAATGAGACATAAACTTATTGGGGTTTTCCCTGGCACATTCCATTCTAATTTACAACCTAGCAACACGACTTTCAGGAAGCCTCTGCTGCCCTACTAACCAGATTTGGAATGGAGAAATGCTGTCACCATGTGGCCGTTTCCCACAACAGCAGCTTTAATCACAGGGCTATCGGTCCCTTAAGATTCACAGTAATTGTAGGGCTGTAAATGACACGTGTCCTCAAAAAATGTCCTGGGGTAGGTAATGGTCAAAAAAGTTCACAACACGGAAAAGTTTTCAAGAAAACAATTTGAAGAGGTAAGTTTTACTCACTCTTTTGTTTACAAAAATAGAAGAACATGGATAAAACGTCAATATCAGGAATTATTGGTTGGATGCAAATCCAAACTACAAAAGGAGTGCGCCACCCAATTTTCAAAATGACATCAGTAAAAAGTATACAGACAATGAATGTTGACGGGTTTGTCGAGAAATCCATACCCACTATGCTGTTGGTTGGATGTAAACTGGTAACAGCTAATCATGAGAACAGAATGGCGCTGCGTTTAAAAGCTAAACACTGAGCTACCATACGATGAGACCGATCCCCTTAAGGGCCTATCACCTAAGAAGACCAGAATCGGAAAGACACAGACAGGAAAACATGCACTACAGCAATATTTACAATAGCCAAGACATGCAAGCAAAGAAAATGTCCATCAACAGAGAAATGGACAAAGAAGAAGTGGTATAAGTACCGAATGGAATGTTAGCCTCAGAAAAATATGATCAATTCCGTTTTCAGGATTACGGATGAGCCTAGAAATAATCATATTACATTAAGTAAGTCAAAAGGGAATGACAAATATCCTATGACATCATTTATAGATGTTATCCTAAGATTGCTACCAATGAACATATTTCCACAGAAAAGGACGCTCACAGATTTAGAAAACAAACGAATGGTTAACCAAAATGAAAGGTGGGAAGACGGATAAATTGGGATTATGGGGGTAACATACATATACTAAGGTATGTTAAATGTATATAAACACATAACATATAAACTATATGCATTATCTATACACCAATACACATAAAATATATAATGACCAAACACCTACCAAATATCAAGGGAGGTCTACTCAACACTCTGTAATAACATACATGGTAACAGGATCCGAAGATGAACAGATATATGTATGTATAACTGACCCGATTCTGTACAGCCAGACAATCACAACACTCTAATCAAATTTGCTCCGATAGGGGCTTCCCTGGTGTGGCAGTGGTTGAGAATCTGCCTGCCAATGCAGGGGACACGGGTTCGAGCCCTGGTATGGGAAGATTCCACGTGCCGCGGAGCAACTAGGCCCGTGAGCCAAAACTACTGAGCCTGCGTGTCTAGCGTCTGTCCTCTGCAACAAGAGAGGCCGCGATAGTGAGAGGCCCGTGCACCATGATGAAGAGTGGGCCCCGCTTGCCACAACTATAGGAAGCCCTCGCACAGAAATGCAGACCTAACACAGGCAAAAATAAATAAATTAATTATTTAATAAAATACGAAAATTTACTCCGATAAGAGATATAAATTAAATTTCAAAAACAAACATAAGTAAGGAGATATAAACTTCTGTGGGTTTGTCTGAGCACATTCCACTCTAATTTACAACCGAGGAACACGACGTCCAGGAAGACTCTGTTGCTCTACTAACAAGAGTTGAGGACGTAATAATGCTGCCGCCTTGTGGCTCTTTCCCACAACAGCAGCTTTAAACACAGTGCTTATGGTCACTTAATATTCACAGGAATGCAGGGCCGTAAATGACACGTGCCCACAAAAAATGCCCTGGGGTAGGGAATAGCCAAGAGAATTCAACACATGACAAAATTTTCAAGAAGTCAATATGAAGAGGGAAGATGTACTCACTCTTTAAGAAAAAGAAAAAGAAAAAAGGACATACCCAAAGCTCAGTATAAGGAATTATTAGATGCGTGAAAATCCAACCTCCAAAAAGGTTTCACCTCACACCTGTCACGTGACAATCACAAAAAGTCTACAAACCATAAATGCTGAAGGGGTTTTAGAGAACTGTATACCTTCTAGCTGCTGGTGGGATGTAAAGCGGTAACAGCACTAATGAAAACAGAATGCAGGTGCTTTAAAAGGTAAAAATTGAGCTACCATATGATCCGGCAGGGCACCTTCTGGGTCTATAACCTACGACCACCAGAATCGGAAAGACAGAGAGAGGCAAATGTGCACTGCAGCAATATTTAAATAGCCAAGACATGGAAGCAAAAATAAGGTCCAAAAACAGAGGAATGGGCAAAGAAGAAGTGGTATATGTACAGAATGGAATATTAGCCATGAAAAAAATAAAACAATGCCATTTGCAGCACCACAGATGAGCCTAGAGATAATCACAAAACGTGAAGTAAGTCAGAATGAAAAGAAAAATGTCCTATGAGATCACTTATGTTATCTGAAAATTCATATAAATAAACATAATGCCAGAGAGAAAGAGAATCTCAGATTGAGAAAACGAACTTATGGTTAAACCAATGAAAAGGTGTGAGGAATGGATAAATTAGGATATTGGGATTAACAAACATATACTAATACATATAAAATATAGAATCACCAAAGACCTATGGAATACCAAGAGTGGTCTACTCATCACTCTGTAATAACCTACATGGAAAAGGACACAAAGATCAACAGATATATGTATATGTGTAAATGAACAAGATTCTGTACCCCTAGAACAAACGACAGTTTTAAGTCAAATTGGCTCTGATAAACACTATAAATTAAAGACACAAACAAGAATTAAGGAGGCTAAAAGTTATGGGGGTTTGTCCTGCCACATTCTACTCTAATGTGCAACCTAAAAGCACAAATTGCAGGAAGGTTCTGTTTCCCTGGCAAGCAGAGTTGGTAACGTAGATATGCCGCCACCCTAAGGCCGTTTCCTCAAACAGCAGCTTTAAATCCACTGCTAATGGTCACTAACATTCAGAAGGACTGCAGGGTTGTAAATGACTCATGCCCTCAAAAAATGTCCTGGGGTAGGCAATGGCCAAAAGAATTCAAACGCGGCAAATTTTTCAAGAAGGCAATTTGAAGTTGTATGTTTAACTCAATCTTAAACAAAATAAAAAGGATATTGATAAAAGCTGAACGTCAGGAATTACTAGACGCATGCAAATCCAATGTACCCAAAGGTATCACCTCACACCAGTGAGAATGACCATCAGCAAAATGTCTACAAACAACAGATGTTGAAGAAGTTGTGGAGGATAGCGTAACCTCTACGTCTAAGTGGGATGTAAACTGGTAGCAGCCAGTAATCGGAATAGAACGGCAGTGCGTTTGAAGATAAGCCTTGAGTTACCATATGATCCGGAAGGCCCACTATTGGGCCTGTCCCCTGTGAAGGCGAGAATCAAAAAGACACGGGATGGAAAATCGTGTATTGCAGCAGTAGTTACAATAGCCAAGACATGGAAGCAACAAAAGTGTCCATCATCAGATGAATGGACGAAAAAGAGGTCCATGTACACAATGGAATATTAGACACAGAAAAGAAAGAAACAACGGCGTTTGCCGCACCATAGATGAGGCTAGAGATAATCACACAACTTGAAGTAAGTCAGAAAGCGAGAGACACATATCCTATGATATCACGTATAGGTGTTATCTAAAAATTGATATTAATCAACTTATGTCCACAGAGAAGGACACTCACGTATTCAGGAAACAAACTTGTGATTAACCAGATGGAAAGGTGTGAGGAATGTCTAACGGAGGATATTGTGTTTAAGAGACATATGCTAAAACTTTTAAAAGAGAGAATCACCAAACACATACCAAACACCAAGAGAGGTCTACACAACATTCTGTAATAATCTATATGGAACAGGATCCAAAAATGAAAAGATAAATGTATCAATGAAACAGATTCTGTACACCTAGAACAAGCAAAACATTGCAATCAAATTTGCTCTGATAAAAATGAAAATTAAGCTACGAATACCAAAAACAAGTTAGTAGACATAACTTCTGGGGGGTTTGTCCTGGCACATTCCACTCTAATTTACAACCTACAACCAGGACGTCCAGGAAGGCCCTGTTGCCCTAGTAACCAGAGTTGGGAATATTGAAATCCAGCCGCCTTGTGGTCCTTTCCTGCAAAGGCAGCTTTAAACCCAGCGCTAATGGTCACTTAATATTCACAATTACTACAGGGCTGTAAATGACACCTGCCCTCAAAAAATGTCCTGGTGTAGGGAATGGCCACAGGAATTCAGAACACGGCAAATTTTTCAAGGAAACAGTTTGAAGAGGTATGTTTTTCTGTTTTACTTTAAAAAAAACAGAAAATGGACGTGGATGAAAGCTCAATATAGGGAACTATTAGATGCATGCAAATCCAAACTACAAAAGGTATCACCACCCAATACTCAAAATGCCATCAGTAAAATATCTACAAACAATAAATGCTGAAGGGGTTTTAGAGAACTGTGTACCCTCTAGTTGCTGGTGGGATGTCAACTGGTAACAGCCAGTAGTGAGAACAGAATGGAGGTGCGTTGAAAGGTAAAAATTGAGCTACCATATGATCTAGTAGGCCCACTGCTGGGCCTATCCCTTGCGAAGACCAGAATCAAAAAGACACAGGCTGGCAATCCTGCACTGCATCAATATTTAGCATAGCCAAGAGTTGCAAGCAACCAAAACGGCCATCAACAGATGAATGCACAAAGAAGAAGTGGACCATGTACACAATGGAATATTCGGCATAGAAAAGAATGAAACACTGCTCTTTGCAGCAACATAGATAAGCCTAGAGATAATCAGAGAACATGAGGTAAGTCGGAAAGCAGACGACAAATATCCTGTGATATCACTTCCAGGTGTTACCTAACAACTGACACAGATGAACACATTTCCACAGAGAAAGACACTCACAGACTTAGAAAACAAACTATGGTTATCTACAAGGAAAGTTGGGAGGAATGGATACATTAAGATTAGGGTTACCCTACGTGTACAAATACATATTAAATACATATATCTAAAAGACCGACCATATACCAAGGGAGGTCTACTGAACGCTCTGTAACAATTTACACAGGGGCTTCCCGGGTGGCGCCGTGGTTCAGATTCCGCCTGGCAAGGCAGGGGACACGGCGTCGATCCCTGGTCCGGGAAGATCCCACATGCTGCAGAGCAACTAAGCCCGTGCACCACAACTACTGAGCCTGCGCTCTAGAGCCCACAAGCCACGACTACTGAGCCAACACACCAAAACTACTAAAGCCCGCATGCCTAGAGTACGTACTCCACAACAAGAGAAGCCACTGCAGAGAAAAGCCCGTACACCGCAACAGAGAGTAGCCCCCGCTCACCGCAACTAGCGACAGCCCACATGCAGCAACGAAGATCCAACTCAGCCAAAAGTAAATAAATAAATAAAATAAAATTATTAAAATAAATAGTAATTTACATGGGAAGAGGATCTGTACATGTATAGATATATACGATGTTCAATTCAACCTGACTGTGCCCAACTAGGACAAGCACTATTCTAATCATTACCCCAATTTAAAAAATTAAACCCAGGAACAACAATCAATGAGACATAAACTTATTGGGGTTTTCCCTGGCACATTCCATTCTAATTTACAACCTAGCAACACGACTTTCAGGAAGCCTCTGCTGCCCTACTAACCAGATTTGGAATGGAGAAATGCTGTCACCATGCGGCCGTTTCCCACAACAGCAGCTTTAATCACAGGGCTATCGGTCCCTTAAGATTCACAGTAATTGTAGGGCTGTAAATGACACGTGTCCTCAAAAAATGTCCTGGGGTAGGTAATGGTCAAAAAAGTTCACAACACGGAAAAGTTTTCAAGAAAACAATTTGAAGAGGTAAGTTTTACTCACTCTTTTGTTTACAAAAATAGAAGAACATGGATAAAACGTCAATATCAGGAATTATTGGTTGGATGCAAATCCAAACTACAAAAGGAGTGCGCCACCCAATTTTCAAAATGACATCAGTAAAAAGTATACAGACAATGAATGTTGACGGGTTTGTCGAGAAATCCATACCCACTATGCTGTTGGTTGGATGTAAACTGGTAACAGCTAATCATGAGAACAGAATGGAGCTGCGTTTAAAAGCTAAACACTGAGCTACCATACGATGAGGCCGATCCCCTTAAGGGCCTATCACCTAAGAAGACCAGAATCGGAAAGACACAGACAGGAAAACATGCACTACAGCAATATTTACAATAGCCAAGACATGCAAGCAAAGAAAATGTCCATCAACAGAGAAATGGACAAAGAAGAAGTGGTATAAGTACCGAATGGAATGTTAGCCTCAGAAAAATATGATCAATTCCGTTTTCAGGATTACGGATGAGCCTAGAAATAATCATATTACATTAAGTAAGTCAAAAGGGAATGACAAATATCCTATGACATCATTTATAGATGTTATCCTAAGATTGCTACCAATGAACATATTTCCACAGAAAAAGACGCTCACAGATTTAGAAAACAAACGAATGGTTAACCAAAATGAAAGGTGGGAAGACGGATAAATTGGGATTATGGGGGTAACATACATATACTAAGGTATGTTAAATGTATATAAACACATAACATATAAACTATATGCATTATCTATACACCAATACACATAAAATATATAATGACCAAACACCTACCAAATATCAAGGGAGGTC
The DNA here is from genome assembly GCF_965194825.1 of Balaenoptera physalus. Taxonomy (NCBI): domain Eukaryota; kingdom Metazoa; phylum Chordata; class Mammalia; order Artiodactyla; family Balaenopteridae; genus Balaenoptera; species Balaenoptera physalus. Next base: position 27,148 of record NW_028124963.1, on the reverse strand, counting down.
TACTCAACACTCTGTAATAACATACATGGTAACAGGATCCGAAGATGAACAGATATATGTATGTATAACTGACCCGATTCTGTACAGCCAGACAATCACAACACTCTAATCAAATTTGCTCCGATAGGGGCTTCCCTGGTGTGGCAGTGGTTGAGAATCTGCCTGCCAATGCAGGGGACACGGGTTCGAGCCCTGGTATGGGAAGATTCCACGTGCCGCGGAGCAACTAGGCCCGTGAGCCAAAACTACTGAGCCTGCGTGTCTAGAGTCTGTCCTCTGCAACAAGAGAGGCCGCGATAGTGAGAGGCCCGTGCACCATGATGAAGAGTGGGCCCCGCTTGCCACAACTATAGGAAGCCCTCGCACAGAAATGCAGACCTAACACAGGCAAAAATAAATAAATTAATTATTTAATAAAATACGAAAATTTACTCCGATAAGAGATATAAATTAAATTTCAAAAACAAACATAAGTAAGGAGATATAAACTTCTGTGGGTTTGTCTGAGCACATTCCACTCTAATTTACAACCGAGGAACACGACGTCCAGGAAGACTCTGTTGCTCTACTAACAAGAGTTGAGGACGTAATAATGCTGCCGCCTTGTGGCTCTTTCCCACAACAGCAGCTTTAAACACAGTGCTTATGGTCACTTAATATTCACAGGAATGCAGGGCCGTAAATGACACGTGCCCACAAAAAATGCCCTGGGGTAGGGAATAGCCAAGAGAATTCAACACATGACAAAATTTTCAAGAAGTCAATATGAAGAGGGAAGATGTACTCACTCTTTAAGAAAAAGAAAAAGAAAAAAGGACATACCCAAAGCTCAGTATAAGGAATTATTAGATGCGTGAAAATCCAACCTCCAAAAAGGTTTCACCTCACACCTGTCACGTGACAATCACAAAAAGTCTACAAACCATAAATGCTGAAGGGGTTTTAGAGAACTGTATACCTTCTAGCTGCTGGTGGGATGTAAAGCGGTAACAGCACTAATGAAAACAGAATGCAGGTGCTTTAAAAGGTAAAAATTGAGCTACCATATGATCCGGCAGGGCACCTTCTGGGTCTATAACCTACGACCACCAGAATCGGAAAGACAGAGAGAGGCAAATGTGCACTGCAGCAATATTTAAATAGCCAAGACATGGAAGCAAAAATAAGGTCCAAAAACAGAGGAATGGGCAAAGAAGAAGTGGTATATGTACAGAATGGAATATTAGCCATGAAAAAAATAAAACAATGCCATTTGCAGCACCACAGATGAGCCTAGAGATAATCTCAAAACGTGAAGTAAGTCAGAATGAAAAGAAAAATGTCCTATGAGATCACTTATGTTATCTGAAAATTCATGTAAATAAACATAATGCCAGAGAGAAAGAGAATCTCAGATTGAGAAAACGAACTTATGGTTAAGCCAATGAAAAGGTGTGAGGAATGGATAAATTAGGATATTGGGATTAACAAACATATACTAATACATATAAAATATAGAATCACCAAAGACCTATGGAATACCAAGAGTGGTCTACTCATCACTCTGTAATAACCTACATGGAAAAGGACACGAAGATCAACAGATATATGTATATGTGTAAATGAACAAGATTCTGTACCCCTAGAACAAACGACAGTTTTAAGTCAAATTGGCTCTGATAAACACTATAAATTAAAGACACAAACAAGAATTAAGGAGGCTAAAAGTTATGGGGGTTTGTCCTGCCACATTCTACTCTAATGTGCAACCTAAAAGCACAAATTGCAGGAAGGTTCTGTTTCCCTGGCAAGCAGAGTTGGTAACGTAGAAATGCCGCCACCCTAAGGCCGTTTCCTCAAACAGCAGCTTTAAATCCACTGCTAATGGTCACTAACATTCAGAAGGACTGCAGGGTTGTAAATGACTCATGCCCTCAAAAAATGTCCTGGGGTAGGCAATGGCCAAAAGAATTCAAACGCGGCAAATTTTTCAAGAAGGCAATTTGAAGTTGTATGTTTAACTCAATCTTAAACAAAATAAAAAGGATATTGATAAAAGCTGAACGTCAGGAATTACTAGACGCATGCAAATCCAATGTACCCAAAGGTATCACCTCACACCAGTGAGAATGACCATCAGCAAAATGTCTACAAACAACAGATGTTGAAGAAGTTGTGGAGGATAGCGTAACCTCTACGTCTAAGTGGGATGTAAACTGGTAGCAGCCAGTAATCGGAATAGAACGGCAGTGCGTTTGAAGATAAGCCTTGAGTTACCATATGATCCGGAAGGCCCACTATTGGGCCTGTCCCCTGTGAAGGCGAGAATCAAAAAGACACGGGATGGAAAATCGTGTATTGCAGCAGTAGTTACAATAGCCAAGACATGGAAGCAACAAAAGTGTCCATCATCAGATGAATGGACGAAAAAGAGGTCCATGTACACAATGGAATATTAGACACAGAAAAGAAAGAAACAACGGCGTTTGCCGCACCATAGATGAGGCTAGAGATAATCACACAACTTGAAGTAAGTCAGAAAGCGAGAGACACATATCCTATGATATCACGTATAGGTGTTATCTAAAAATTGATATTAATCAACTTATGTCCACAGAGAAGGACACTCACGTATTCAGGAAACAAACTTGTGATTAACCAGATGGAAAGGTGTGAGGAATGTCTAACGGAGGATATTGTGTTTAAGAGACATATGCTAAAACTTTTAAAAGAGAGAATCACCAAACACATACCAAACACCAAGAGAGGTCTACACAACATTCTGTAATAATCTATATGGAACAGGATCCAAAAATGAAAAGATAAATGTATCAATGAAACAGATTCTGTACACCTAGAACAAGCAAAACATTGCAATCAAATTTGCTCTGATAAAAATGAAAATTAAGCTACGAATACCAAAAACAAGTTAGTAGACATAACTTCTGGGGGGTTTGTCCTGGCACATTCCACTCTAATTTACAACCTACAACCAGGACGTCCAGGAAGGCCCTGTTGCCCTAGTAACCAGAGTTGGGAATATTGAAATCCAGCCGCCTTGTGGTCCTTTCCTGCAAAGGCAGCTTTAAACCCAGCGCTAATGGTCACTTAATATTCACAATTACTACAGGGCTGTAAATGACACCTGCCCTCAAAAAATGTCCTGGTGTAGGGAATGGCCACAGGAATTCAGAACACGGCAAATTTTTCAAGGAAACAGTTTGAAGAGGTATGTTTTTCTGTTTTACTTTAAAAAAAACAGAAAATGGACGTGGATGAAAGCTCAATATAGGGAACTATTAGATGCATGCAAATCCAAACTACAAAAGGTATCACCACCCAATACTCAAAATGCCATCAGTAAAATATCTACAAACAATAAATGCTGAAGGGGTTTTAGAGAACTGTGTACCCTCTAGTTGCTGGTGGGATGTCAACTGGTAACAGCCAGTAGTGAGAACAGAATGGAGGTGCGTTGAAAGGTAAAAATTGAGCTACCATATGATCTAGTAGGCCCACTGCTGGGCCTATCCCTTGCGAAGACCAGAATCAAAAAGACACAGGCTGGCAATCCTGCACTGCATCAATATTTAGCATAGCCAAGAGTTGCAAGCAACCAAAACGGCCATCAACAGATGAATGCACAAAGAAGAAGTGGACCATGTACACAATGGAATATTCGGCATAGAAAAGAATGAAACACTGCTCTTTGCAGCAACATAGATAAGCCTAGAGATAATCAGAGAACATGCGGTAAGTCGGAAAGCAGACGACAAATATCCTGTGATATCACTTCCAGGTGTTACCTAACAACTGACACAGATGAACACATTTCCACAGAGAAAGACACTCACAGACATAGAAAACAAACTATGGTTATCTACAAGGAAAGTTGGGAGGAATGGATACATTAAGATTAGGGTTACCCTACGTGTACAAATACATATTAAATACATATATCTAAAAGACCGACCATATACCAAGGGTGGTCTACTGAACGCTCTGTAACAATTTACACAGGGGCTTCCCGGGTGGCGCCGTGGTTCAGATTCCGCCTGGCAAGGCAGGGGACACGGCGTCGATCCCTGGTCCGGGAAGATCCCACATGCTGCAGAGCAACTAAGCCCGTGCACCACAACTACTGAGCCTGCACTCTAGAGCCCACAAGCCACGACTACTGAGCCAACACACCAAAACTACTAAAGCCCGCATGCCTAGAGTACGTACTCCACAACAAGAGAAGCCACTGCAGAGAAAAGCCCGTACACCGCAACAGAGAGTAGCCCCCGCTCACCGCAACTAGCGACAGCCCACATGCAGCAACGAAGATCCAACTCAGCCAAAAGTAAATAAATAAATAAAATAAAATTATTAAAATAAATAGTAATTTACATGGGAAGAGGATCTGTACATGTATAGATATATACGATGTTCAATTCAATCTGACTGTGCCCACCTAGGACAAGCACTATTCTAATCATTACCCCAATTTAAAAAATTAAACCCAGGAACAACAATCAATGAGACATAAACTTATTGGGGTTTTCCCTGGCACATTACATTCTAATTTACAACCTAGCAACACGACTTTCAGGAAGCCTCTGCTGCCCTACTAACCAGATTTGGAATGGAGAAATGCTGTCACCATGTGGCCGTTTCCCACAACAGCAGCTTTAATCACAGGGCTATCGGTCCCTTAAGATTCACAGTAATTGTAGGGCTGTAAATGACACGTGTCCTCAAAAAATGTCCTGGGGTAGGTAATGGTCAAAAAAGTTCACAACACGGAAAAGTTTTCAAGAAAACAATTTGAAGAGGTAAGTTTTACTCACTCTTTTGTTTACAAAAATAGAAGAACATGGATAAAACGTCAATATCAGGAATTATTGGTTGGATGCAAATCCAAACTACAAAAGGAGTGCGCCACCCAATTTTCAAAATGACATCAGTAAAAAGTATACAGACAATGAATGTTGACGGGTTTGTCGAGAAATCCATACCCACTATGCTGTTGGTTGGATGTAAACTGGTAACAGCTAATCATGAGAACAGAATGGAGCTGCGTTTAAAAGCTAAACACTGAGCTACCATACGATGAGGCTGATCCCCTTAAGGGCCTATCACCTAAGAAGACCAGAATCGGAAAGACACAGACAGGAAAACATGCACTACAGCAATATTTACAATAGCCAAGACATGCAAGCAAAGAAAATGTCCATCAACAGAGAAATGGACAAAGAAGAAGTGGTATAAGTACCGAATGGAATGTTAGCCTCAGAAAAATATGATCAATTCCGTTTTCAGGATTACGGATGAGCCTAGAAATAATCATATTACGTTAAGTAAGTCAAAAGGGAATGACAAATATCCTATGACATCATTTATAGATGTTATCCTAAGATTGCTACCAATGAACATATTTCCACAGAAAAGGACGCTCACAGATTTAGAAAACAAACGAATGGTTAACCAAAATGAAAGGTGGGAAGACGGATAAATTGGGATTATGGGGGTAACATACATATACTAAGGTATGTTAAATGTATATAAACACATAACATATAAACTATATGCATTATCTATACACCAATACACATAAAATATATAATGAACAAACACCTACCAAATATCAAGGGAGGTCTACTCAACACTCTGTAATAACATACATGGTAACAGGATCCGAAGATGAACAGATATATGTATGTATAACTGACCCGATTCTGTACAGCCAGACAATCACAACACTCTAATCAAATTTGCTCCGATAGGGGCTTCCCTGGTGTGGCAGTGGTTGAGAATCTGCCTGCCAATGCAGGGGACACGGGTTCGAGCCCTGGTATGGGAAGATTCCACGTGCCGCGGAGCAACTAGGCCCGTGAGCCAAAACTACTGAGCCTGCGTGTCTAGAGTCTGTCCTCTGCAACAAGAGAGGCCGCGATAGTGAGAGGCCCGTGCACCATGATGAAGAGTGGGCCCCGCTTGCCACAACTATAGGAAGCCCTCGCACAGAAATGCAGACCTAACACAGGCAAAAATAAATAAATTAATTATTTAATAAAATACGAAAATTTACTCCGATAAGAGATATAAATTAAATTTCAAAAACAAACATAAGTAAGGAGATATAAACTTCTGGGGGTTTGTCTGAGCACATTCCACTCTAATTTACAACCGAGGAACACGACGTCCAGGAAGACTCTGTTGCTCTACTAACAAGAGTTGAGGACGTAATAATGCTGCCGCCTTGTGGCTCTTTCCCACAACAGCAGCTTTAAACACAGTGCTTATGGTCACTTAATATTCACAGGAATGCAGGGCCGTAAATGACACGTGCCCACAAAAAATGCCCTGGGGTAGGGAATAGCCAAGAGAATTCAACACATGACAAAATTTTCAAGAAGTCAATATGAAGAGGGAAGATGTACTCACTCTTTAAGAAAAAGAAAAAGAAAAAAGGACATACCCAAAGCTCAGTATAAGGAATTATTAGATGCGTGAAAATCCAACCTCCAAAAAGGTTTCACCTCACACCTGTCACGTGACAATCACAAAAAGTCTACAAACCATAAATGCTGAAGGGGTTTTAGAGAACTGTATACCTTCTAGCTGCTGGTGGGATGTAAAGCGGTAACAGCACTAATGAAAACAGAATGCAGGTGCTTTAAAAGGTAAAAATTGAGCTACCATATGATCCGGCAGGGCACCTTCTGGGTCTATAACCTACGACCACCAGAATCGGAAAGACAGAGAGAGGCAAATGTGCACTGCAGCAATATTTAAATAGCCAAGACATGGAAGCAAAAATAAGGTCCAAAAACAGAGGAATGGGCAAAGAAGAAGTGGTATATGTACAGAATGGAATATTAGCCATGAAAAAAATAAAACAATGCCATTTGCAGCACCACAGATGAGCCTAGAGATAATCTCAAAACGTGAAGTAAGTCAGAATGAAAAGAAAAATGTCCTATGAGATCACTTATGTTATCTGAAAATTCATGTAAATAAACATAATGCCAGAGAGAAAGAGAATCTCAGATTGAGAAAACGAACTTATGGTTAAGCCAATGAAAAGGTGTGAGGAATGGATAAATTAGGATATTGGGATTAACAAACATATACTAATACATATAAAATATAGAATCACCAAAGACCTATGGAATACCAAGAGTGGTCTACTCATCACTCTGTAATAACCTACATGGAAAAGGACACGAAGATCAACAGATATATGTATATGTGTAAATGAACAAGATTCTGTACCCCTAGAACAAACGACAGTTTTAAGTCAAATTGGCTCTGATAAACACTATAAATTAAAGACACAAACAAGAATTAAGGAGGCTAAAAGTTATGGGGGTTTGTCCTGCCACATTCTACTCTAATGTGCAACCTAAAAGCACAAATTGCAGGAAGGTTCTGTTTCCCTGGCAAGCAGAGTTGGTAACGTAGAAATGCCGCCACCCTAAGGCCGTTTCCTCAAACAGCAGCTTTAAATCCACTGCTAATGGTCACTAACATTCAGAAGGACTGCAGGGTTGTAAATGACTCATGCCCTCAAAAAATGTCCTGGGGTAGGCAATGGCCAAAAGAATTCAAACGCGGCAAATTTTTCAAGAAGGCAATTTGAAGTTGTATGTTTAACTCAATCTTAAACAAAATAAAAAGGATATTGATAAAAGCTGAACGTCAGGAATTACTAGACGCATGCAAATCCAATGTACCCAAAGGTATCACCTCACACCAGTGAGAATGACCATCAGCAAAATGTCTACAAACAACAGATGTTGAAGAAGTTGTGGAGGATAGAGTAACCTCTACGTCTAAGTGGGATGTAAACTGGTAGCAGCCAGTAATCGGAATAGAACGGCAGTGCGTTTGAAGATAAGCCTTGAGTTACCATATGATCCGGAAGGCCCACTATTGGGCCTGTCCCCTGTGAAGGCGAGAATCAAAAAGACACGGGATGGAAAATCGTGTATTGCAGCAGTAGTTACAATAGCCAAGACATGGAAGCAACAAAAGTGTCCATCATCAGATGAATGGACGAAAAAGAGGTCCATGTACACAATGGAATATTAGACACAGAAAAGAAAGAAACAACGGCGTTTGCCGCACCATAGATGAGGCTAGAGATAATCACACAACTTGAAGTAAGTCAGAAAGCGAGAGACACATATCCTATGATATCACGTATAGGTGTTATCTAAAAATTGATATTAATCAACTTATGTCCACAGAGAAGGACACTCACGTATTCAGGAAACAAACTTGTGATTAACCAGATGGAAAGGTGTGAGGAATGTCTAACGGAGGATATTGTGTTTAAGAGACATATGCTAAAACTTTTAAAAGAGAGAATCACCAAACACATACCAAACACCAAGAGAGGTCTACACAACATTCTGTAATAATCTATATGGAACAGGATCCAAAAATGAAAAGATAAATGTATCAATGAAACAGATTCTGTACACCTAGAACAAGCAAAACATTGCAATCAAATTTGCTCTGATAAAAATGAAAATTAAGCTACGAATACCAAAAACAAGTTAGTAGACATAACTTCTGGGGGGTTTGTCCTGGCACATTCCACTCTAATTTACAACCTACAACCAGGACGTCCAGGAAGGCCCTGTTGCCCTAGTAACCAGAGTTGGGAATATTGAAATCCAGCCGCCTTGTGGTCCTTTCCTGCAAAGGCAGCTTTAAACCCAGCGCTAATGGTCACTTAATATTCACAATTACTACAGGGCTGTAAATGACACCTGCCCTCAAAAAATGTCCTGGTGTAGGGAATGGCCACAGGAATTCAGAACACGGCAAATTTTTCAAGGAAACAGTTTGAAGAGGTATGTTTTTCTGTTTTACTTTAAAAAAAACAGAAAATGGACGTGGATGAAAGCTCAATATAGGGAACTATTAGATGCATGCAAATCCAAACTACAAAAGGTATCACCACCCAATACTCAAAATGCCATCAGTAAAATATCTACAAACAATAAATGCTGAAGGGGTTTTAGAGAACTGTGTACCCTCTAGTTGCTGGTGGGATGTCAACTGGTAACAGCCAGTAGTGAGAACAGAATGGAGGTGCGTTGAAAGGTAAAAATTGAGCTACCATATGATCTAGTAGGCCCACTGCTGGGCCTATCCCTTGCGAAGACCAGAATCAAAAAGACACAGGCTGGCAATCCTGCACTGCATCAATATTTAGCATAGCCAAGAGTTGCAAGCAACCAAAACGGCCATCAACAGATGAATGCACAAAGAAGAAGTGGACCATGTACACAATGGAATATTCGGCATAGAAAAGAATGAAACACTGCTCTTTGCAGCAACATAGATAAGCCTAGAGATAATCAGAGAACATGAGGTAAGTCGGAAAGCAGACGACAAATATCCTGTGATATCACTTCCAGGTGTTACCTAACAACTGACACAGATGAACACATTTCCACAGAGAAAGACACTCACAGACATAGAAAACAAACTATGGTTATCTACAAGGAAAGTTGGGAGGAATGGATACATTAAGATTAGGGTTACCCTACGTGTACAAATACATATTAAATACATATATCTAAAAGACCGACCATATACCAAGGGTGGTCTACTGAACGCTCTGTAACAATTTACACAGGGGCTTCCCGGGTGGCGCCGTGGTTCAGATTCCGCCTGGCAAGGCAGGGGACACGGCGTCGATCCCTGGTCCGGGAAGATCCCACATGCTGCAGAGCAACTAAGCCCGTGCACCACAACTACTGAGCCTGCACTCTAGAGCCCACAAGCCACGACTACTGAGCCAACACACCAAAACTACTAAAGCCCGCATGCCTAGAGTACGTACTCCACAACAAGAGAAGCCAGTGCAGAGAAAAGCCCGTACACCGCAACAGAGAGTAGCCCCCGCTCACCGCAACTAGCGACAGCCCACATGCAGCAACGAAGATCCAACTCAGCCAAAAGTAAATAAATAAATAAAATAAAATTATTAAAATAAATAGTAATTTACATGGGAAGAGGATCTGTACATGTATAGATATATACGATGTTCAATTCAACCTGACTGTGCCCACCTAGGACAAGCACTATTCTAATCATTACCCCAATTTAAAAAATTAAACCCAGGAACAACAATCAATGAGACATAAACTTATTGGGGTTTTCCCTGGCACATTACATTCTAATTTACAACCTAGCAACACGACTTTCAGGAAGCCTCTGCTGCCCTACTAACCAGATTTGGAATGGAGAAATGCTGTCACCATGTGGCCGTTTCCCACAACAGCAGCTTTAATCACAGGGCTATCGGTCCCTTAAGATTCACAGTAATTGTAGGGCTGTAAATGACACGTGTCCTCAAAAAATGTCCTGGGGTAGGTAATGGTCAAAAAAGTTCACAACACGGAAAAGTTTTCAAGAAAACAATTTGAAGAGGTAAGTTTTACTCACTCTTTTGTTTACAAAAATAGAAGAACATGGATAAAACGTCAATATCAGGAATTATTGGTTGGATGCAAATCCAAACTACAAAAGGAGTGCGCCACCCAATTTTCAAAATGACATCAGTAAAAAGTATACAGACAATGAATGTTGACGGGTTTGTCGAGAAATCCATACCCACTATGCTGTTGGTTGGATGTAAACTGGTAACAGCTAATCATGAGAACAGAATGGAGCTGCGTTTAAAAGCTAAACACTGAGCTACCATACGATGAGGCCGATCCCCTTAAGGGCCTATCACCTAAGAAGACCAGAATCGGAAAGACACAGACAGGAAAACATGCACTACAGCAATATTTACAATAGCCAAGACATGCAAGCAAAGAAAATGTCCATCAACAGAGAAATGGACAAAGAAGAAGTGGTATAAGTACCGAATGGAATGTTAGCCTCAGAAAAATATGATCAATTCCGTTTTCAGGATTACGGATGAGCCTAGAAATAATCATATTACGTTAAGTAAGTCAAAAGGGAATGACAAATATCCTATGACATCATTTATAGATGTTATCCTAAGATTGCTACCAATGAACATATTTCCACAGAAAAGGACGCTCACAGATTTAGAAAACAAACGAATGGTTAACCAAAATGAAAGGTGGGAAGACGGATAAATTGGGATTATGGGGGTAACATACATATACTAAGGTATGTTAAATGTATATAAACACATAACATATAAACTATATGCATTATCTATACACCAATACACATAAAATATATAATGAACAAACACCTACCAAATATCAAGGGAGGTCTACTCAACACTCTGTAATAACATACATGGTAACAGGATCCGAAGATGAACAGATATATGTATGTATAACTGACCCGATTCTGTACAGCCAGACAATCACAACACTCTAATCAAATTGGCTCCGATAGGGGCTTCCCTGGTGTGGCAGTGGTTGAGAATCTGCCTGCCAATGCAGGGGACACGGGTTCGAGCCCTGGTATGGGAAGATTCCACGTGCCACGGAGCAACTAGGCCCGTGAGCCAAAACTACTGAGCCTGCGCGTCTGGAGCCTGTGCTCTGCAACAAGAGAGGCCGCGATAGTGAGAGGCCCGTGCACCACGATGAAGAGTGGGCCCCGCTTGCCACAACTATAGGAAGCCCTCGCACAGAAATGCAGACCTAACACAGGCAAAAATAAATAAATTAATTATTTAATAAAATACGAAAATTTACTCCGATAAGAGATATAAATTAAATTTCAAAAACAAACATAAGTAAGGAGATATAAACTTCTGGGGGTTTGTCTGAGCACATTCCACTCTAATTTACAACCGAGGAACACGACGTCCAGGAAGACTCTGTTGCTCTACTAACAAGAGTTGAGGACGTAATAATGCTGCCGCCTTGTGGCTCTTTCCCACAACAGCAGCTTTAAACACAGTGCTTATGGTCACTTAATATTCACAGGAATGCAGGGCCGTAAATGACACGTGCCCACAAAAAATGCCCTGGGGTAGGGAATAGCCAAGAGAATTCAACACATGACAAAATTTTCAAGAAGTCAATATGAAGAGGGAAGATGTACTCACTCTTTAAGAAAAAGAAAAAGAAAAAAGGACATACCCAAAGCTCAGTATAAGGAATTATTAGATGCGTGAAAATCCAACCTCCAAAAAGGTTTCACCTCACACCTGTCACGTGACAATCACAAAAAGTCTACAAACCATAAATGCTGAAGGGGTTTTAGAGAACTGTATACCTTCTAGCTGCTGGTGGGATGTAAAGCGGTAACAGCACTAATGAAAACAGAATGCAGGTGCTTTAAAAGGTAAAAATTGAGCTACCATATGATCCGGCAGGGCACCTTCTGGGTCTATAACCTACGACCACCAGAATCGGAAAGACAGAGAGAGGCAAATGTGCACTGCAGCAATATTTAAATAGCCAAGACATGGAAGCAAAAATAAGGTCCAAAAACAGAGGAATGGGCAAAGAAGAAGTGGTATATGTACAGAATGGAATATTAGCCATGAAAAAAATAAAACAATGCCATTTGCAGCACCACAGATGAGCCTAGAGATAATCACAAAACGTGAAGTAAGTCAGAATGAAAAGAAAAATGTCCTATGAGATCACTTATGTTATCTGAAAATTCATGTAAATAAACATAATGCCAGAGAGAAAGAGAATCTCAGATTGAGAAAACGAACTTATGGTTAAGCCAATGAAAAGGTGTGAGGAATGGATAAATTAGGATATTGGGATTAACAAACATATACTAATACATATAAAATATAGAATCACCAAAGACCTATGGAATACCAAGAGTGGTCTACTCATCACTCTGTAATAACCTACATGGAAAAGGACACGAAGATCAACAGATATATGTATATGTGTAAATGAACAAGATTCTGTACCCCTAGAACAAACGACAGTTTTAAGTCAAATTGGCTCTGATAAACACTATAAATTAAAGACACAAACAAGAATTAAGGAGGCTAAAAGTTATGGGGGTTTGTCCTGCCACATTCTACTCTAATGTGCAACCTAAAAGCACAAATTGCAGGAAGGTTCTGTTTCCCTGGCAAGCAGAGTTGGTAACGTAGAAATGCCGCCACCCTAAGGCCGTTTCCTCAAACAGCAGCTTTAAATCCACTGCTAATGGTCACTAACATTCAGAAGGACTGCAGGGTTGTAAATGACTCATGCCCTCAAAAAATGTCCTGGGGTAGGCAATGGCCAAAAGAATTCAAACGCGGCAAATTTTTCAAGAAGGCAATTTGAAGTTGTATGTTTAACTCAATCTTAAACAAAATAAAAAGGATATTGATAAAAGCTGAACGTCAGGAATTACTAGACGCATGCAAATCCAATGTACCCAAAGGTATCACCTCACACCAGTGAGAATGACCATCAGCAAAATGTCTACAAACAACAGATGTTGAAGAAGTTGTGGAGGATAGCGTAACCTCTACGTCTAAGTGGGATGTAAACTGGTAGCAGCCAGTAATCGGAATAGAACGGCAGTGCGTTTGAAGATAAGCCTTGAGTTACCATATGATCCGGAAGGCCCACTATTGGGCCTGTCCCCTGTGAAGGCGAGAATCAAAAAGACACGGGATGGAAAATCGTGTATTGCAGCAGTAGTTACAATAGCCAAGACATGGAAGCAACAAAAGTGTCCATCATCAGATGAATGGACGAAAAAGAGGTCCATGTACACAATGGAATATTAGACACAGAAAAGAAAGAAACAACGGCGTTTGCCGCACCATAGATGAGGCTAGAGATAATCACACAACTTGAAGTAAGTCAGAAAGCGAGAGACACATATCCTATGATATCACGTATAGGTGTTATCTAAAAATTGATATTAATCAACTTATGTCCACAGAGAAGGACACTCACGTATTCAGGAAACAAACTTGTGATTAACCAGATGGAAAGGTGTGAGGAATGTCTAACGGAGGATATTGTGTTTAAGAGACATATGCTAAAACTTTTAAAAGAGAGAATCACCAAACACATACCAAACACCAAGAGAGGTCTACACAACATTCTGTAATAATCTATATGGAACAGGATCCAAAAATGAAAAGATAAATGTATCAATGAAACAGATTCTGTACACCTAGAACAAGCAAAACATTGCAATCAAATTTGCTCTGATAAAAATGAAAATTAAGCTACGAATACCAAAAACAAGTTAGTAGACATAACTTCTGGGGGGTTTGTCCTGGCACATTCCACTCTAATTTACAACCTACAACCAGGACGTCCAGGAAGGCCCTGTTGCCCTAGTAACCAGAGTTGGGAATATTGAAATCCAGCCGCCTTGTGGTCCTTTCCTGCAAAGGCAGCTTTAAACCCAGCGCTAATGGTCACTTAATATTCACAATTACTACAGGGCTGTAAATGACACCTGCCCTCAAAAAATGTCCTGGTGTAGGGAATGGCCACAGGAATTCAGAACACGGCAAATTTTTCAAGGAAACAGTTTGAAGAGGTATGTTTTTCTGTTTTACTTTAAAAAAAACAGAAAATGGACGTGGATGAAAGCTCAATATAGGGAACTATTAGATGCATGCAAATCCAAACTACAAAAGGTATCACCACCCAATACTCAAAATGCCATCAGTAAAATATCTACAAACAATAAATGCTGAAGGGGTTTTAGAGAACTGTGTACCCTCTAGTTGCTGGTGGGATGTCAACTGGTAACAGCCAGTAGTGAGAACAGAATGGAGGTGCGTTGAAAGGTAAAAATTGAGCTACCATATGATCTAGTAGGCCCACTGCTGGGCCTATCCCTTGCGAAGACCAGAATCAAAAAGACACAGGCTGGCAATCCTGCACTGCATCAATATTTAGCATAGCCAAGAGTTGCAAGCAACCAAAACGTCCATCAACAGATGAATGCACAAAGAAGAAGTGGACCATGTACACAATGGAATATTCGGCATAGAAAAGAATGAAACACTGCTCTTTGCAGCAACATAGATAAGCCTAGAGATAATCAGAGAACATGAGGTAAGTCGGAAAGCAGACGACAAATATCCTGTGATATCACTTCCAGGTGTTACCTAACAACTGACACAGATGAACACATTTCCACAGAGAAAGACACTCACAGACTTAGAAAACAAACTATGGTTATCTACAAGGAAAGTTGGGAGGAATGGATACATTAAGATTAGGGTTACCCTACGTGTACAAATACATATTAAATACATATATCTAAAAGACCGACCATATACCAAGGGAGGTCTACTGAACGCTCTGTAACAATTTACACAGGGGCTTCCCGGGTGGCGCCGTGGTTCAGATTCCGCCTGGCAAGGCAGGGGACACGGCGTCGATCCCTGGTCCGGGAAGATCCCACATGCTGCAGAGCAACTAAGCCCGTGCACCACAACTACTGAGCCTGCGCTCTAGAGCCCACAAGCCACGACTACTGAGCCAACACACCAAAACTACTAAAGCCCGCATGCCTAGAGTACGGACTCCACAACAAGAGAAGCCACTGCAGAGAAAAGCCCGTACACCGCAACAGAGAGTAGCCCCCGCTCACCGCAACTAGCGACAGCCCACATGCAGCAACGAAGATCCAACTCAGCCAAAAGTAAATAAATAAATAAAATAAAATTATTAAAATAAATAGTAATTTACATGGGAAGAGGATCTGTACATGTATAGATATATACGATGTTCAATTCAACCTGACTGTGCCCAACTAGGACAAGCACTATTCTAATCATTACCCCAATTTAAAAAATTAAACCCAGGAACAACAATCAATGAGACATAAACTTATTGGGGTTTTCCCTGGCACATTCCATTCTAATTTACAACCTAGCAACACGACTTTCAGGAAGCCTCTGCTGCCCTACTAACCAGATTTGGAATGGAGAAATGCTGTCACCATGCGGCCGTTTCCCACAACAGCAGCTTTAATCACAGGGCTATCGGTCCCTTAAGATTCACAGTAATTGTAGGGCTGTAAATGACACGTGTCCTCAAAAAATGTCCTGGGGTAGGTAATGGTCAAAAAAGTTCACAACACGGAAAAGTTTTCAAGAAAACAATTTGAAGAGGTAAGTTTTACTCACTCTTTTGTTTACAAAAATAGAAGAACATGGATAAAACGTCAATATCAGGAATTATTGGTTGGATGCAAATCCAAACTACAAAAGGAGTGCACCACCCAATTTTCAAAATGACATCAGTAAAAAGTATACAGACAATGAATGTTGACGGGTTTGTCGAGAAATCCATACCCACTATGCTGTTGGTTGGATGTAAACTGGTAACAGCTAATCATGAGAACAGAATGGAGCTGCGTTTAAAAGCTAAACACTGAGCTACCATACGATGAGGCCGATCCCCTTAAGGGCCTATCACCTAAGAAGACCAGAATCGGAAAGACACAGACAGGAAAACATGCACTACAGCAATATTTACAATAGCCAAGACATGCAAGCAAAGAAAATGTCCATCAACAGAGAAATGGACAAAGAAGAAGTGGTATAAGTACCGAATGGAATGTTAGCCTCAGAAAAATATGATCAATTCCGTTTTCAGGATTACGGATGAGCCTAGAAATAATCATATTACATTAAGTAAGTCAAAAGGGAATGACAAATATCCTATGACATCATTTATAGATGTTATCCTAAGATTGCTACCAATGAACATATTTCCACAGAAAAAGACGCTCACAGATTTAGAAAACAAACGAATGGTTAACCAAAATGAAAGGTGGGAAGACGGATAAATTGGGATTATGGGGGTAACATACATATACTAAGGTATGTTAAATGTATATAAACACATAACATATAAACTATATGCATTATCTATACACCAATACACATAAAATATATAATGACCAAACACCTACCAAATATCAAGGGAGGTCTACTCAACACTCTGTAATAACATACATGGTAACAGGATCCGAAGATGAACAGATATATGTATGTATAACTGACCCGATTCTGTACAGCCAGACAATCACAACACTCTAATCAAATTTGCTCCGATAGGGGCTTCCCTGGTGTGGCAGTGGTTGAGAATCTGCCTGCCAATGCAGGGGACACGGGTTCGAGCCCTGGTATGGGAAGATTCCACGTGCCGCGGAGCAACTAGGCCCGTGAGCCAAAACTACTGAGCCTGCGTGTCTAGAGTCTGTCCTCTGCAACAAGAGAGGCCGCGATAGTGAGAGGCCCGTGCACCATGATGAAGAGTGGGCCCCGCTTGCCACAACTATAGGAAGCCCTCGCACAGAAATGCAGACCTAACACAGGCAAAAATAAATAAATTAATTATTTAATAAAATACGAAAATTTACTCCGATAAGAGATATAAATTAAATTTCAAAAACAAACATAAGTAAGGAGATATAAACTTCTGTGGGTTTGTCTGAGCACATTCCACTCTAATTTACAACCGAGGAACACGACGTCCAGGAAGACTCTGTTGCTCTACTAACAAGAGTTGAGGACGTAATAATGCTGCCGCCTTGTGGCTCTTTCCCACAACAGCAGCTTTAAACACAGTGCTTATGGTCACTTAATATTCACAGGAATGCAGGGCCGTAAATGACACGTGCCCACAAAAAATGCCCTGGGGTAGGGAATAGCCAAGAGAATTCAACACATGACAAAATTTTCAAGAAGTCAATATGAAGAGGGAAGATGTACTCACTCTTTAAGAAAAAGAAAAAGAAAAAAGGACATACCCAAAGCTCAGTATAAGGAATTATTAGATGCGTGAAAATCCAACCTCCAAAAAGGTTTCACCTCACACCTGTCACGTGACAATCACAAAAAGTCTACAAACCATAAATGCTGAAGGGGTTTTAGAGAACTGTATACCTTCTAGCTGCTGGTGGGATGTAAAGCGGTAACAGCACTAATGAAAACAGAATGCAGGTGCTTTAAAAGGTAAAAATTGAGCTACCATATGATCCGGCAGGGCACCTTCTGGGTCTATAACCTACGACCACCAGAATCGGAAAGACAGAGAGAGGCAAATGTGCACTGCAGCAATATTTAAATAGCCAAGACATGGAAGCAAAAATAAGGTCCAAAAACAGAGGAATGGGCAAAGAAGAAGTGGTATATGTACAGAATGGAATATTAGCCATGAAAAAAATAAAACAATGCCATTTGCAGCACCACAGATGAGCCTAGAGATAATCTCAAAACGTGAAGTAAGTCAGAATGAAAAGAAAAATGTCCTATGAGATCACTTATGTTATCTGAAAATTCATGTAAATAAACATAATGCCAGAGAGAAAGAGAATCTCAGATTGAGAAAACGAACTTATGGTTAAGCCAATGAAAAGGTGTGAGGAATGGATAAATTAGGATATTGGGATTAACAAACATATACTAATACATATAAAATATAGAATCACCAAAGACCTATGGAATACCAAGAGTGGTCTACTCATCACTCTGTAATAACCTACATGGAAAAGGACACGAAGATCAACAGATATATGTATATGTGTAAATGAACAAGATTCTGTACCCCTAGAACAAACGACAGTTTTAAGTCAAATTGGCTCTGATAAACACTATAAATTAAAGACACAAACAAGAATTAAGGAGGCTAAAAGTTATGGGGGTTTGTCCTGCCACATTCTACTCTAATGTGCAACCTAAAAGCACAAATTGCAGGAAGGTTCTGTTTCCCTGGCAAGCAGAGTTGGTAACGTAGAAATGCCGCCACCCTAAGGCCGTTTCCTCAAACAGCAGCTTTAAATCCACTGCTAATGGTCACTAACATTCAGAAGGACTGCAGGGTTGTAAATGACTCATGCCCTCAAAAAATGTCCTGGGGTAGGCAATGGCCAAAAGAATTCAAACGCGGCAAATTTTTCAAGAAGGCAATTTGAAGTTGTATGTTTAACTCAATCTTAAACAAAATAAAAAGGATATTGATAAAAGCTGAACGTCAGGAATTACTAGACGCATGCAAATCCAATGTACCCAAAGGTATCACCTCACACCAGTGAGAATGACCATCAGCAAAATGTCTACAAACAACAGATGTTGAAGAAGTTGTGGAGGATAGCGTAACCTCTACGTCTAAGTGGGATGTAAACTGGTAGCAGCCAGTAATCGGAATAGAACGGCAGTGCGTTTGAAGATAAGCCTTGAGTTACCATATGATCCGGAAGGCCCACTATTGGGCCTGTCCCCTGTGAAGGCGAGAATCAAAAAGACACGGGATGGAAAATCGTGTATTGCAGCAGTAGTTACAATAGCCAAGACATGGAAGCAACAAAAGTGTCCATCATCAGATGAATGGACGAAAAAGAGGTCCATGTACACAATGGAATATTAGACACAGAAAAGAAAGAAACAACGGCGTTTGCCGCACCATAGATGAGGCTAGAGATAATCACACAACTTGAAGTAAGTCAGAAAGCGAGAGACACATATCCTATGATATCACGTATAGGTGTTATCTAAAAATTGATATTAATCAACTTATGTCCACAGAGAAGGACACTCACGTATTCAGGAAACAAACTTGTGATTAACCAGATGGAAAGGTGTGAGGAATGTCTAACGGAGGATATTGTGTTTAAGAGACATATGCTAAAACTTTTAAAAGAGAGAATCACCAAACACATACCAAACACCAAGAGAGGTCTACACAACATTCTGTAATAATCTATATGGAACAGGATCCAAAAATGAAAAGATAAATGTATCAATGAAACAGATTCTGTACACCTAGAACAAGCAAAACATTGCAATCAAATTTGCTCTGATAAAAATGAAAATTAAGCTACGAATACCAAAAACAAGTTAGTAGACATAACTTCTGGGGGGTTTGTCCTGGCACATTCCACTCTAATTTACAACCTACAACCAGGACGTCCAGGAAGGCCCTGTTGCCCTAGTAACCAGAGTTGGGAATATTGAAATCCAGCCGCCTTGTGGTCCTTTCCTGCAAAGGCAGCTTTAAACCCAGCGCTAATGGTCACTTAATATTCACAATTACTACAGGGCTGTAAATGACACCTGCCCTCAAAAAATGTCCTGGTGTAGGGAATGGCCACAGGAATTCAGAACACGGCAAATTTTTCAAGGAAACAGTTTGAAGAGGTATGTTTTTCTGTTTTACTTTAAAAAAAACAGAAAATGGACGTGGATGAAAGCTCAATATAGGGAACTATTAGATGCATGCAAATCCAAACTACAAAAGGTATCACCACCCAATACTCAAAATGCCATCAGTAAAATATCTACAAACAATAAATGCTGAAGGGGTTTTAGAGAACTGTGTACCCTCTAGTTGCTGGTGGGATGTCAACTGGTAACAGCCAGTAGTGAGAACAGAATGGAGGTGCGTTGAAAGGTAAAAATTGAGCTACCATATGATCTAGTAGGCCCACTGCTGGGCCTATCCCTTGCGAAGACCAGAATCAAAAAGACACAGGCTGGCAATCCTGCACTGCATCAATATTTAGCATAGCCAAGAGTTGCAAGCAACCAAAACGGCCATCAACAGATGAATGCACAAAGAAGAAGTGGACCATGTACACAATGGAATATTCGGCATAGAAAAGAATGAAACACTGCTCTTTGCAGCAACATAGATAAGCCTAGAGATAATCAGAGAACATGAGGTAAGTCGGAAAGCAGACGACAAATATCCTGTGATATCACTTCCAGGTGTTACCTAACAACTGACACAGATGAACACATTTCCACAGAGAAAGACACTCACAGACATAGAAAACAAACTATGGTTATCTACAAGGAAAGTTGGGAGGAATGGATACATTAAGATTAGGGTTACCCTACGTGTACAAATACATATTAAATACATATATCTAAAAGACCGACCATATACCAAGGGTGGTCTACTGAACGCTCTGTAACAATTTACACAGGGGCTTCCCGGGTGGCGCCGTGGTTCAGATTCCGCCTGGCAAGGCAGGGGACACGGCGTCGATCCCTGGTCCGGGAAGATCCCACATGCTGCAGAGCAACTAAGCCCGTGCACCACAACTACTGAGCCTGCACTCTAGAGCCCACAAGCCACGACTACTGAGCCAACACACCAAAACTACTAAAGCCCGCATGCCTAGAGTACGTACTCCACAACAAGAGAAGCCACTGCAGAGAAAAGCCCGTACACCGCAACAGAGAGTAGCCCCCGCTCACCGCAACTAGCGACAGCCCACATGCAGCAACGAAGATCCAACTCAGCCAAAAGTAAATAAATAAATAAAATAAAATTATTAAAATAAATAGTAATTTACATGGGAAGAGGATCTGTACATGTATAGATATATACGATGTTCAATTCAACCTGACTGTGCCCACCTAGGACAAGCACTATTCTAATCATTACCCCAATTTAAAAAATTAAACCCAGGAACAACAATCAATGAGACATAAACTTATTGGGGTTTTCCCTGGCACATTACATTCTAATTTACAACCTAGCAACACGACTTTCAGGAAGCCTCTGCTGCCCTACTAACCAGATTTGGAATGGAGAAATGCTGTCACCATGTGGCCGTTTCCCACAACAGCAGCTTTAATCACAGGGCTATCGGTCCCTTAAGATTCACAGTAATTGTAGGGCTGTAAATGACACGTGTCCTCAAAAAATGTCCTGGGGTAGGTAATGGTCAAAAAAGTTCACAACACGGAAAAGTTTTCAAGAAAACAATTTGAAGAGGTAAGTTTTACTCACTCTTTTGTTTACAAAAATAGAAGAACATGGATAAAACGTCAATATCAGGAATTATTGGTTGGATGCAAATCCAAACTACAAAAGGAGTGCGCCACCCAATTTTCAAAATGACATCAGTAAAAAGTATACAGACAATGAATGTTGACGGGTTTGTCGAGAAATCCATACCCACTATGCTGTTGGTTGGATGTAAACTGGTAACAGCTAATCATGAGAACAGAATGGAGCTGCGTTTAAAAGCTAAACACTGAGCTACCATACGATGAGGCTGATCCCCTTAAGGGCCTATCACCTAAGAAGACCAGAATCGGAAAGACACAGACAGGAAAACATGCACTACAGCAATATTTACAATAGCCAAGACATGCAAGCAAAGAAAATGTCCATCAACAGAGAAATGGACAAAGAAGAAGTGGTATAAGTACCGAATGGAATGTTAGCCTCAGAAAAATATGATCAATTCCGTTTTCAGGATTACGGATGAGCCTAGAAATAATCATATTACGTTAAGTAAGTCAAAAGGGAATGACAAATATCCTATGACATCATTTATAGATGTTATCCTAAGATTGCTACCAATGAACATATTTCCACAGAAAAGGACGCTCACAGATTTAGAAAACAAACGAATGGTTAACCAAAATGAAAGGTGGGAAGACGGATAAATTGGGATTATGGGGGTAACATACATATACTAAGGTATGTTAAATGTATATAAACACATAACATATAAACTATATGCATTATCTATACACCAATACACATAAAATATATAATGACCAAACACCTACCAAATATCAAGGGAGGTCTACTCAACACTCTGTAATAACATACATGGTAACAGGATCCGAAGATGAACAGATATATGTATGTATAACTGACCCGATTCTGTACAGCCAGACAATCACAACACTCTAATCAAATTTGCTCCGATAGGGGCTTCCCTGGTGTGGCAGTGGTTGAGAATCTGCCTGCCAATGCAGGGGACACGGGTTCGAGCCCTGGTATGGGAAGATTCCACGTGCCGCGGAGCAACTAGGCCCGTGAGCCAAAACTACTGAGCCTGCGTGTCTAGAGTCTGTCCTCTGCAACAAGAGAGGCCGCGATAGTGAGAGGCCCGTGCACCATGATGAAGAGTGGGCCCCGCTTGCCACAACTATAGGAAGCCCTCGCACAGAAATGCAGACCTAACACAGGCAAAAATAAATAAATTAATTATTTAATAAAATACGAAAATTTACTCCGATAAGAGATATAAATTAAATTTCAAAAACAAACATAAGTAAGGAGATATAAACTTCTGGGGGTTTGTCTGAGCACATTCCACTCTAATTTACAACCGAGGAACACGACGTCCAGGAAGACTCTGTTGCTCTACTAACAAGAGTTGAGGACGTAATAATGCTGCCGCCTTGTGGCTCTTTCCCACAACAGCAGCTTTAAACACAGTGCTTATGGTCACTTAATATTCACAGGAATGCAGGGCCGTAAATGACACGTGCCCACAAAAAATGCCCTGGGGTAGGGAATAGCCAAGAGAATTCAACACATGACAAAATTTTCAAGAAGTCAATATGAAGAGGGAAGATGTACTCACTCTTTAAGAAAAAGAAAAAGAAAAAAGGACATACCCAAAGCTCAGTATAAGGAATTATTAGATGCGTGAAAATCCAACCTCCAAAAAGGTTTCACCTCACACCTGTCACGTGACAATCACAAAAAGTCTACAAACCATAAATGCTGAAGGGGTTTTAGAGGACTGTATACCTTCTAGCTGCTGGTGGGATGTAAAGCGGTAACAGCACTAATGAAAACAGAATGCAGGTGCTTTAAAAGGTAAAAATTGAGCTACCATATGATCCGGCAGGGCACCTTCTGGGTCTATAACCTACGACCACCAGAATCGGAAAGACAGAGAGAGGCAAATGTGCACTGCAGCAATATTTAAATAGCCAAGACATGGAAGCAAAAATAAGGTCCAAAAACAGAGGAATGGGCAAAGAAGAAGTGGTATATGTACAGAATGGAATATTAGCCATGAAAAAAATAAAACAATGCCATTTGCAGCACCACAGATGAGCCTAGAGATAATCTCAAAACGTGAAGTAAGTCAGAATGAAAAGAAAAATGTCCTATGAGATCACTTATGTTATCTGAAAATTCATGTAAATAAACATAATGCCAGAGAGAAAGAGAATCTCAGATTGAGAAAACGAACTTATGGTTAAGCCAATGAAAAGGTGTGAGGAATGGATAAATTAGGATATTGGGATTAACAAACATATACTAATACATATAAAATATAGAATCACCAAAGACCTATGGAATACCAAGAGTGGTCTACTCATCACTCTGTAATAACCTACATGGAAAAGGACACGAAGATCAACAGATATATGTATATGTGTAAATGAACAAGATTCTGTACCCCTAGAACAAACGACAGTTTTAAGTCAAATTGGCTCTGATAAACACTATAAATTAAAGACACAAACAAGAATTAAGGAGGCTAAAAGTTATGGGGGTTTGTCCTGCCACATTCTACTCTAATGTGCAACCTAAAAGCACAAATTGCAGGAAGGTTCTGTTTCCCTGGCAAGCAGAGTTGGTAACGTAGAAATGCCGCCACCCTAAGGCCGTTTCCTCGAACAGCAGCTTTAAATCCACTGCTAATGGTCACTAACATTCAGAAGGACTGCAGGGTTGTAAATGACTCATGCCCTCAAAAAATGTCCTGGGGTAGGCAATGGCCAAAAGAATTCAAACGCGGCAAATTTTTCAAGAAGGCAATTTGAAGTTGTATGTTTAACTCAATCTTAAACAAAATAAAAAGGATATTGATAAAAGCTGAACGTCAGGAATTACTAGACGCATGCAAATCCAATGTACCCAAAGGTATCACCTCACACCAGTGAGAATGACCATCAGCAAAATGTCTACAAACAACAGATGTTGAAGAAGTTGTGGAGGATAGCGTAACCTCTACGTCTAAGTGGGATGTAAACTGGTAGCAGCCAGTAATCGGAATAGAACGGCAGTGCGTTTGAAGATAAGCCTTGAGTTACCATATGATCCGGAAGGCCCACTATTGGGCCTGTCCCCTGTGAAGGCGAGAATCAAAAAGACACGGGATGGAAAATCGTGTATTGCAGCAGTAGTTACAATAGCCAAGACATGGAAGCAACAAAAGTGTCCATCATCAGATGAATGGACGAAAAAGAGGTCCATGTACACAATGGAATATTAGACACAGAAAAGAAAGAAACAACGGCGTTTGCCGCACCATAGATGAGGCTAGAGATAATCACACAACTTGAAGTAAGTCAGAAAGCGAGAGACACATATCCTATGATATCACGTATAGGTGTTATCTAAAAATTGATATTAATCAACTTATGTCCACAGAGAAGGACACTCACGTATTCAGGAAACAAACTTGTGATTAACCAGATGGAAAGGTGTGAGGAATGTCTAACGGAGGATATTGTGTTTAAGAGACATATGCTAAAACTTTTAAAAGAGAGAATCACCAAACACATACCAAACACCAAGAGAGGTCTACACAACATTCTGTAATAATCTATATGGAACAGGATCCAAAAATGAAAAGATAAATGTATCAATGAAACAGATTCTGTACACCTAGAACAAGCAAAACATTGCAATCAAATTTGCTCTGATAAAAATGAAAATTAAGCTACGAATACCAAAAACAAGTTAGTAGACATAACTTCTGGGGGGTTTGTCCTGGCACATTCCACTCTAATTTACAACCTACAACCAGGACGTCCAGGAAGGCCCTGTTGCCCTAGTAACCAGAGTTGGGAATATTGAAATCCAGCCGCCTTGTGGTCCTTTCCTGCAAAGGCAGCTTTAAACCCAGCGCTAATGGTCACTTAATATTCACAATTACTACAGGGCTGTAAATGACACCTGCCCTCAAAAAATGTCCTGGTGTAGGGAATGGCCACAGGAATTCAGAACACGGCAAATTTTTCAAGGAAACAGTTTGAAGAGGTAAGTTTTTCTGTTTTACTTAAAAAAAAAAAGAAAATGGACGTGGATGAAAGCTCAATATAGGGAACTATTAGATGCATGCAAATCCAAACTACAAAAGGTATCACCACCCAACACTCAAAATGCCATCAGTAAAATATCTACAAACAATAAATGCTGAAGGGGTTTTAGAGAACTGTGTACCCTCTAGTTGCTGGTGGGATGTCAACTGGTAACAGCCAGTAGTGAGAACAGAATGGAGGTGCGTTGAAAGGTAAAAATTGAGCTACCATATGATCTAGTAGGCCCACTGCTGGGCCTATCCCTTGCGAAGACCAGAATCAAAAAGGCACAGGCTGGCAATCCTGCACTGCATCAATATTTAGCATAGCCAAGAGTTGGAAGCAACCAAAACGTCCATCAACAGATGAATGCACAAAGAAGAAGTGGACCATGTACACAATGGAATATTCGGCGTAGAAAAGAATGAAACACTGCTCTTTGCAGCAACATAGATAAGCCTAGAGATAATTAGAGAACATGAGGTAAGTCGGAAAGCAGACGACAAATATCCTGTGATATCACTTCTAGGTGTTACCTAACAACTGACACAGATGAACATATTTCCACAGAGAAAGACACTCACAGACTTAGAAAACAAACTATGGTTATCTACAAGGAAAGTTGGGAGGAATGGATACATTAAGATTAGGGTTACCCTACGTGTACAAATACATATTAAATACATATATCAAAAAGAACGACCATATACCAAGGGAGGTCTACTGAACGCTCTGTAACAATTTACACGGGGGCTTCCCGGGTGGCGTCGTGGTTCAGATTCCGCCTGGCAAGTCAGGAGACACGGCGTCGATCCCTGGTCCGGGAAGATCCCACATGCTGCAGAGCAACTAAGCCCGTGCACCACAACTACTGAGCCTGCGCTCTAGAGCCCACAAGCCACGACTACTGAGCCAACACACCAAAACTACTAAAGCCCGCATGCCTAGAGTACGTACTCCACAACAAGAGAAGCCACTGCAGAGAAAAGCCCGTGCACCGCAACAGAGAGTAGCCCCCGCTCACCGCAACTAGCGACAGCCCACATGCAGCAACGAAGATCCAACTCAGCCAAAAGTAAATAAATAAATAAAATAAAATTATTAAAATAAATAGTAATTTACATGGGAAGAGGATCTGTACATGTATAGATATATACGATGTTCAATTCAACCTGACTGTGCCCACCTAGGACAAGCACTATTCTAATCATTACCCCAATTTAAAAAATTAAACCCAGGAACAACAATCAATGAGACATAAACTTATTGGGGTTTTCCCTGGCACATTACATTCTAATTTACAACCTAGCAACACGACTTTCAGGAAGCCTCTGCTGCCCTACTAACCAGATTTGGAATGGAGAAATGCTGTCACCATGTGGCCGTTTCCCACAACAGCAGCTTTAATCACAGGGCTAT
>NW_028124964.1:0-118000 GCF_965194825.1 Balaenoptera physalus | reverse complement strand
TGATGACAAGAATTCTGGAGCATTGTGAGGAAAAAGGCATGGAGCATTTTGATTATAGGGGACATGGAACATTGTGATGAAAAAGGCCATGGAGCACTGTGGTGACGGGTGTCATGGAGCATTGAGATGAAACGGGTCATGGACCATTATGATGACAGTGGTCATGGAGAATTGTGATGACAGTGGCCACGGGGAATTTGGATGAAAGGCGTACTGGAGCATTTTGAGGAAATGTTTCATGGAGACTTGTGATGACAAGGGCAGTTGAGCATCATGATGACAGGGGTCATGGGGCATTGTGCTGAAAGCGGTCATGGAGCATTGCGATGAAAAGCACTATGGAGCATTGTGATGACAAGGGCCATGGAGCAATGTGAATACAAGGGACATGGAGCCTTGTGATGACAAGGGTCATGGATCATTGTAAAAACAGATATCTTTGGGCATTGTGATGACAGGGGCATGGACCATTTTTTGTAAGTTGCCATGGACAATTGTGATGAAAGGGATCATGTGGATTTGTAATGACAAGGGCCATGGAGCATTGGCATGAAACAAATCTTGGAGTATTTTGATGAGAGTTGTCATGGAACATTGCGCTGAAAAGCACCAAGGAACATTGTGATGACAAGGGCCATCGAGCATTGTGATGACAAGTGTCATGGAGCATTGTGATGACAGGTGTCATGGAGCATCATGATGACAAATGCCATGGAGAATTGTGATAAGAGGTGGCATTGGGCATTGTGATGAAAGGGGTCATGGAGTACTGTGATTACAGGGGCCATGGAGCATTGTGATGACAAGTGACATGGAGAATAGTGATGACAGGCGTCATAGAGCATTGTGATGACAAGTGCCATTTAGCATTTTGATGACAGGAGTCATCAGGCATTGTGTTGACAGGAGTCACGGAGCATTGTGATGACATGGGCCATGGAGCATTGTGAAGACAAGATTCATGGAGCATTGTGATGACACGGGCATGAAGCATGGTGATGAAAACAGACCTGGAGCATTGTGATGACAAGGGCATGGAGCATTGTGATTACAGGAGACATGGAACATTGTGATGTTATTGGCAGGGATCATTGTGATTACAGGGATCATAGAGCCTTGTGATGACAACTGTCATGCAATATTGGGCTGACACAGATCATGGAGCATTTTGATGAGAGTGGCCTTGGAGCACAGTGATGAGAAACGTCATGGGTCATTACGGTGACAGTGGTCAAGGAGCATTGTGATGAAAGTGTTCATGGAGCAATGTGATTATCGGGACAATGGAACATTGGGAATACAAAGGCCATGGAGCATTGAGATAACAGAGTTCATGGGGCATTGTGATGAATGTTGTCATGGATCTCTTTGATGACAAGTGTCCTGAAACCTAGTGATGACACGGTTCATACAGCATTGAGATAACAAGGGCCAAGGCGAATTGTGATGACACGTGTCTTGGGGCATTGTGATGACATTGGTCACCTTGCATTGTGATGACAATGGTCATGTAGAATTTTGATTAAAGTTATCATGGATCACTGTGATGCCAAAGGCCAAGGAACATTTTGATGACAAATGTCATTGAACAATGGGATGACACGTTAATGGAGTATTATGCTGACAAGTGTTCTGGAGCATTGTGATTACAGGGGCCATGGAGCATTGTGATGACAAAGGCATGGAGCATTGTGATGACAGGGGTCATTGAGCATTGTGATTACAAGACCATGAGGCATTGTGATGACAGGGGCCTTGGAGCATTGTGATGACAATGGTCATCAAGCATAGTGATGACAGGGGTCATAGAGCATTGTGATGAGAAAGACCATGGAGCATGGTGATGACAGAGGCCATGGAACATTGTGGTGACAAGGCCATG
This sequence comes from Balaenoptera physalus, assembly GCF_965194825.1. NCBI lineage: Eukaryota > Metazoa > Chordata > Mammalia > Artiodactyla > Balaenopteridae > Balaenoptera > Balaenoptera physalus. The sequence continues at coordinate 116,118 of NW_028124964.1, read as the reverse complement.
TACCACTGTGATTACAAGGGTCATGGAGCATTGTGATGACAAGAGCAGGGAACCTTGTGGTGACCAGGGTCATGGAGACTTTTGATGACAACTTTCATGGAACGTTGTGATGACAGGGTTCATGGACCATTGTGTTGAAAGGGAACATGGAGCAGTGTGATTACAGGGTCCATGGAGCATTGTGAATACATAGGCCATGGAACAATGTGATGACAGGGGTCATGTAGCATTGTGATGACAGGGTCATGGAGCATTGTGATTACAGGTGTTAAGGGGCACTGTGATGACAGGGGGCATGGAGCATTGTGATGAAAATTGTCCTGGAGCATTGTGATGACAGTGGTCACAGAGAGTTGGGATGAAAGGTATCATGCAGCATTGTGATGACAACTGTCATGGATCATTTTGATGACAAGGGGTCATGGATTATTCTGATAACAAGGTTCATAAAGCAATTTGATGACATGGGTCATGGAGCATTGTGTTGACACGGGCATGGAGCATTGTAATGATAGGATATCTGGAGCATTGTGATGAAAAGGGGATGGAGCATTTTGATGACAGTGTCCAAGGAGCATTGTGCTGACAATGGCATGGAGCATTGTGATGAAAAGGGTACTGGAGCACGGTGAGGAAAGGAGTCATGGATCAATGTGATGACAGGGGTCATGGAGCTTTGTGATGACAACGGTCATGGAGCATTGTGATGACAGTGGTCATGGAGCTTTGTGATGACAAGCGTCATGGATCATTGTGATGACAGGGGCATGGAGCTTTGTGATGACAAGGGTCATGGATCATGGTGATGACAGGGGTCATGGAGCTTTGTGATGACAAGGTTCATGGAGCATTGTGATGACACGGTCAAGGAACATTGCGATGACAAGAATTCTGGAGCATTGTGATGAAAGGGCATGGAGCATTGTGATTACAGGAGACATGGAACATTGTGATGTTATTGGCAGGGATCATTGTGATTACAGGGATCATAGAGCCTTGTGATGACAACTGTCATGCAATATTGGGCTGACACAGATCATGGAGCATTTTGATGAGAGTGGCCTTGGAGCACAGTGATGAGAAACGTCATGGGTCATTACGGTGACAGTGGTCAAGGAGCATTGTGATGAAAGTGTTCATGGAGCAATGTGATTATCGGGACAATGGAACATTGGGAATACAAAGGCCATGGAGCATTCAGATAACAGAGTTCATGGGGCATTGTGATGAATGTTGTCATGGATCTCTTTGATGACAAGTGTCCTGAAACCTAGTGATGACACGGTTCATACAGCATTGAGATAACAAGGGCCAAGGCGAATTGTGATGACACGTGTCTTGGGGCATTGTGATGACATTGGTCACCTTGCATTGTGATGACAATGGTCATGTAGAATTTTGATTAAAGTTATCATGGATCACTGTGATGCCAAAGGCCAAGGAACATTTTGATGACAAATGTCATTGAGCAATGGGATGACACGGGAATGGAGTATTATGCTGACAAGTGTTCTGGAGCATTGTGATTACAGGGGCCATGGAGCATTGTGATGACAAAGGCATGGAGCATTGTGATGACAGGGGTCATTGAGCATTGTGATTACAAGACCATGAGGCATTGTGATGACAGGGGCCTTGGAGCATTGTGATGACAATGGTCATCAAGCATAGTGATGACAGGGGTCATAGAGCATTGTGATGAGAAAGACCATGGAGCATGGTGATGACAGAGGCCATGGAACATTGTGGTGACAAGGCCATGTACCACTGTGATTTCAAGGGTCATGGAGCATTATGATGACAAGAGCAGGGAACCTTGTGGTGACCAGGGTCATGGAGACTTTTGATGACAACTTTCATGGAACGTTGTGATGACAGGGTTCATGGACCATTGTGTTGAAAGGGAACATGGAGCAGTGTGATTACAGGGTCCATGGAGCATTGTGAATACATAGGCCATGGAACAATGTGATGACAGGGGTCATGTAGCATTGTGATGACAGGGTCATGGAGCATTGTGATTACAGGTGTTAAGGGGCACTGTGATGACAGGGGGCATGGAGCATTGTGATGAAAATTGTCCTGGAGCATTGTGATGACAGCGGTCACAGAGAGTTGGGATGAAAGGTATCATGCAGCATTATGATGACAACTGTCATGGATCATTGTGATGACAGGGGTCATGGATTATTCTGATAACAAGGTTCATAAAGCAATTTGATGACATGGGTCATGGAGCATTGTCTTGACACGGGCATGGAGCATTGTAATGATAGGATATCTGGAGCATTGTGATGAAAAGGGGATGGAGCATTTTGATGACAGGGTCCAAGGAGCATTGTGCTGACAATGGCATGGAGCATTGTGATGAAAAGGGTACTGGAGCACTGTGAGGAAAGGAGTCATGGATCAATGTGATGACAGGGGTCATGGAGCTTTGTGATGACAACGGTCATGGAGCATTGTGATGACAGTGGTCATGGAGCTTTGTGATGACAAGCGTCATGGATCATTGGGATGACAGGGGTCATGGAGCTTTGTGATGACAAGGGTCATGGATCATGGTGATGACAAGGGTCATGGAGCTTTGTGATGACAAGGTTCATGGAGCATTGTGATGACACGGTCAAGGAACATTGCGATGACAAGAATTCTGGAGCATTGTGATGAAAGGGCATGGAGCATTGTGATTAAAGGTGACAAGGACCATTGTGATGATATGGGCAGAGAACTTTGTGATGACAGGGGTCATGGAGCATTGTGATGAAAAGTGCCATCGAATATTGTGCTGACAGGGATCATGGAGCATTTTGGTAAGAGAGGCCTTGGAGATTTGTGAAGGCAGGCGTCATGGGGCATTGTGATGACAGCGGTCTTGGAGCATTGTGATGAAAGGGGTCATGGAGCACTGTGATTACAGGAGCCATGGAGCATTGTGAATACAAAGACTATGGAGCATTGAGACGACAGGGTTCATGGAGCATTGTGATGAAAGTGATCATGGATCATTGTGATGACAAGTGTCCTGGAACCTTGTGATGACACGGTTCATGGAGCATTGTGATGACAAGGACCATGGCGAATTGTGATGACATCTGTCATGGGGCATTGTGATGACAGTGGTCATCTAGAATTGTGATGAAAGTTATCATGGAGCACTGTGATGACAGGGGCCATGGAACATTGTGATGACAAAGGCCATGGAGCATTGTGATGACCAGCGTCATGGGGCATTTTGATGACATTGGCATGGAGCATTATGATGACAAGAGTTCTGGAGCATTTTGATGACAAGGGCATGGAGAATTGTGATGACAGGGGCCATGGAACATTGTGATGACAAAGGCCATGGAGCATTGTGATGACAAGTGTCATGGGGCATTTTGATGACATTGGCATGGAGCATTATGGTGACAAGAGTTCTGGAGCATTTTGATGACAAGGGCATGGAGCATTGTGATGACAGGGACCATGGAGCATTGAGATGACAGGCGTCATGAGGCATGGTGATGACACTGGTCATGCAGCATTGTGATCAAAGACATCATGGAGCCATATGATAACAGGGGCCATGGAGCATTGTGATGACAGTTGTATTGGAGCATTGTGATGAAAGTAGTCATGGATCATTGTGATGACATGTGTTCTGGAACACTGTGATGACACAGTTCATCGAGTATTGTGATGACAAGGGTCATAGCGAATTGTGATGACAGGTGTCATGGGGCATTGTGATGACATTGATCCTCTAGGAATTGTGATGAAATGTATCATGGAGCACTGTGATGACTGGGGGCATGAAGCATTGTTATGAAAATTGTCCTGGATTATGTGATGACAGCAGTCATGGAGAATTGTGATGACAGGGATTATGCAGCATTGTGTTGACAAGGCTATGGACTATTGTGATGACAATGGTCATGGAGCAATGTGATGAAAGTTTTCATGGAACATCGTGATGAAAAGTGCCTGGGAGCATTGTGACGATAAAGGCCATGGAGCATTGTGATGACAAGTGTCATGGAGCATTGTAATGAAAGGTTTCATTGTGCACTGTGATGACAAGGGGGATGGAGTATTGTGATGAAACTGGTCCTGGAGCATTGTGATAACAGAAGCCGTGGAGCATTGTGATGACAGGCATCATGGAGCATTGTGAAGAAAGGGACGATGGGGAATTGTAATGACAATAGAGAAATGGGATGAAAATGGTCAGCGAGCATAGTGATTAAAGTGGTCATTGAGAATTGTGATGAAAAGCGACATAGAGCATTGTGATGACAAAGGTCAGGGAGAACGGTGATGACCAGGGTCATGTAGCATTGTGATGACACGGTCATGGAACATTGTGATGACAAGAATTCTGGAGCACTGTGATGACAAGGGCCATGGAGCATTGTGATGCCACGGTCATGGAACATTGTGATGACAAGAATTCTGGAGCATTGTGAGGAAAAAGGCATGGAGCATTTTGATTATAGGGGACATGGAACATTGTGATGACAAAGGCCATGGAGCACTGTGGTGACGGGTGTCATGGAGCATTGAGATGAAACGGGTCATGGACCATTATGATGACAGTGGTCATGGAGAATTGTGATGACAGTGGCCACGGGGAATTTGGATGAAAGGCGTACTGGAGCATTTTGAGGAAATGTTTCATGGAGACTTGTGATGACAAGGGCAGTTGAGCATCATGATGACAGGGGTCATGGGGCATTGTGCTGAAAGCGGTCATGGAGCATTGCGATGAAAAGCGCTATGGAGCATTGTGATGACAAGGGCCATGGAGCAATGTGAATACAAGGGACATGGAGCCTTGTGATGACAAGGGTCATGGATCATTGTAAAAACAGATATCTTTGGGCATTGTGATGACAGGGGCATGGAGCATTTTTATGTAAGTTGCCATGGACAATTGTGATGAAAGGGATCATGTGGATTTGTAATGACAAGGGCCATGGAGCATTGGGATGAAACAAATCTTGGAGTAATTTGATGAGAGTTGTCATGGAACATTGCGATGAAAAGCACCAAGGAACATTGTGATGACAAGGGCCATCGAGCATTGTGATGACAAGTGTCATGGAGCATTGTGATGACAGGTGTCATGGAGCATCGTGATGACAAATGCCATGGAGAATTGTGATAAGAGGTGGCATTGGGCATTGTGATGAAAGGGGTCATGGAGTACTGTGATTACAGGGGCCATGGAGCATTGTGATAACAAGTGACATGGAGAATAGTGATGACAGGCGTCATAGAGCATTGTGATGACAAGTGCCATTTAGCATTTTGATGACAGGAGTCATCAGGCATTGTGTTGACAGGAGTCACGGAGCATTGTGATGACATGGGCCATGGAGCATTGTGAAGACAAGATTCATGGAGCATTGTGATGACACGGGCATGAAGCATGGTGATGAAAACAGACCTGGAGCATTGTGATGACAAGGGCATGGAGCATTGTGATTACAGGAGACATGGAACATTGTGATGTTATTGGCAGGGATCATTGTGATTACAGGGATCATAGAGCCTTGTGATGACAACTGTTATGCAATATTGGGCTGACACAGATCATGGAGCATTTTGATGAGAGTGGCCTTGGAGCACAGTGATGCGAAACGTCATGGGTCATTACGGTGACAGTGGTCAAGGAGCATTGTGATGAAAGTGTTCATGGAGCAATGTGATTATCGGGACAATGGAACATTGGGAATACAAAGGCCATGGAGCATTGAGATAACAGAGTTCATGGGGCATTGTGATGAATGTTGTCATGGATCTCTTTGATGACAAGTGTCCTGAAACCTAGTGATGACACGGTTCATACAGCATTGAGATAACAAGGGCCAAGGCGAATTGTGATGACACGTGTCTTGGGGCATTGTGATGACATTGGTCACCTTGCATTGTGATGACAATGGTCATGTAGAATTTTGATTAAAGTTATCATGGATCACTGTGATGCCAAAGGCCAAGGAACATTTTGATGACAAATGTCATTGAACAATGGGATGACACGGGAATGGAGTATTATGCTGACAAGTGTTCTGGAGCATTGTGATTACAGGGGCCATGGAGCATTGTGATGACAAAGGCATGGAGCATTGTGATGAGAGGGGTCATTGAGCATTGTGATTACAAGACCATGAGGCATTGTGATGACAGGGGCCTTGGAGCATTGTGATGACAATGGTCATCAAGCATAGTGATGACAGGGGTCATAGAGCATTGTGATGAGAAAGACCATGGAGCATGGTGATGACAGAGGCCATGGAACATTGTGGTGACAAGGCCATGTACCACTGTGATTACAAGGGTCATGGAGCATTGTGATGACAAGAGCAGGGAACCTTGTGGTGACCAGGGTCATGGAGACTTTTGATGACAACTTTCATGGAATGTTGTGATGACAGGGTTCATGGACCATTGTGTTGAAAGGGAACATGGAGCAGTGTGATTACAGGGTCCATGGAGCATTGTGAATACATAGGCCATGGAACAATGTGATGACAGGGGTCATGTAGCATTGTGATGACAGGGTCATGGAGCATTGTGATTACAGGTGTTAAGGGGCACTGTGATGACAGGGGGCATGGAGCATTGTGATGAAAATTGTCCTGGAGCATTGTGATGACAGCGGTCACAGAGAGTTGGGATGAAAGGTATCATGCAGCATTGTGATGACAACTGTCATGGATCATTTTGATGACAGGGGTCATGGATTATTCTGATAATAAGGTTCATAAAGCAATTTGATGACATGGGTCATGGAGCATTGTCTTGACACGGGCATGGAGCATTGTAATGATAGGATATCTGGAGCATTGTGATGAAAAGGGGATGGAGCATTTTGATGACAGGGTCCAAGGAGCATTGTGCTGACAATGGCATGGAGCATTGTGATGAAAAGGGTACTGGAGCACTGTGAGGAAAGGAGTCATGGATCAATGTGATGACAGGGGTCATGGAGCTTTGTGATGACAACGGTCATGGAGCATTGTGATGACAGTGGTCATGGAGCTTTGTGATGACAAGCGTCATGGATCATTGGGATGACAGGGGTCATGGAGCTTTGTGATGACAAGGGTCATGGATCATGGTGATGACAAGGGTCATGGAGCTTTGTGATGACAAGGTTCATGGAGCATTGTGATGACACGGTCAAGGAACATTGCGATGACAAGAATTCTGGAGAATTGTGATGAAAGGGCATGGAGCATTGTGATTAAAGGTGACAAGGACCATTGTGATGATATGTGCAGAGAACTTTGTGATGACAGGGGTCATGGAGCATTGTGATGAAAAGTGCCATCGAATATTGTGCTGACAGGGATCATGGAGCATTTTGGTAAGAGAGGCCTTGGAGATTTGTGAAGGCAGGCGTCATGGGGCATTGTGATGACAGCGGTCTTGGAGCATTGTGATGAAAGGGGTCATGGAGCACTGTGATTACAGGAGCCATGGAGCATTGTGAATACAAAGACTATGGAGCATTGAGACGACAGGGTTCATGGAGCATTGTGATGAAAGTGATCATGGATCATTGTGATGACAAGTGTCCTGGAACCTTGTGATGACACGGTTCATGGAGCATTGTGATGACAAGGACCATGGCGAATTGTGATGACATCTGTCATGGGGCATTGTGATGACAGTGGTCATCTAGAATTGTGATGAAAGTTATCATGGAGCACTGTGATGACAGGGGCCATGGAACATTGTGATGACAAAGGCCATGGAGCATTGTGATGACAAGCGTCATGGGGCATTTTGATGACATTGGCATGGAGCATTATGATGACAAGAGTTCTGGAGCATTTTGATGACAAGGGCATGGAGAATTGTGATGACAGGGGCCATGGAACATTGTGATGACAAAGGCCATGGAGCATTGTGATGACAAGTGTCATGGGGCATTTTGATGACATTGGCATGGAGCATTATGGTGACAAGAGTTCTGGAGCATTTTGATGACAAGGGCATGGAGCATTGTGATGACAGGGACCATGGAGCATTGAGATGACAGGCGTCATGAGGCATGGTGATGACACTGGTCATGCAGCATTGTGATCAAAGACATCATGGAGCCATATGATAACAGGGGCCATGGAGCATTGTGATGACAGTTGTATTGGAGCATTGTGATGAAAGTAGTCATGGATCATTGTGATGACATGTGTTCTGGAACACTGTGATGACACAGTTCATCGAGTATTGTGATGACAAGGGTCATAGCGAATTGTGATGACAGGTGTCATGGGGCATTGTGATGACATTGATCCTCTAGGAATTGTGATGAAATGTATCATGGAGCACTGTGATGACTGGGGGCATGAAGCATTGTTATGAAAATTGTCCTGGATTATGTGATGACAGCAGTCATGGAGAATTGTGATGACAGGGATTATGCAGCATTGTGTTGACAAGGCTATGGACTATTGTGATGACAATGGTCATGGAGCAATGTGATGAAAGTTTTCATGGAACATCGTGATGAAAAGTGCCTGGGAGCATTGTGACGATAAAGGCCATGGAGCATTGTGATGACAAGTGTCATGGAGCATTGTAATGAAAGGTTTCATTGTGCACTGTGATGACAAGGGGGATGGAGTATTGTGATGAAACTGGTCCTGGAGCATTGTGATAACAGAAGCCGTGGAGCATTGTGATGACAGGCATCATGGAGCACTGTGAAGAAAGGGACGATGGGGAATTGTAATGACAATAGAGAAATGGGATGAAAATGGTCAGCGAGCATAGTGATTAAAGTGGTCATTGAGAATTGTGATGAAAAGCGACATAGAGCATTGTGATGACAAAGGTCAGGGAGAACGGTGATGACCAGGGTCATGTAGCATTGTGATGACACGGTCATGGAACATTGTGATGACAAGAATTCTGGAGCACTGTGATGACAAGGGCCATGGAGCATTGTGATGCCACGGTCATGGAACATTGTGATGACAAGAATTCTGGAGCATTGTGAGGAAAAAGGCATGGAGCATTTTGATTATAGGGGACATGGAACATTGTGATGACAAAGGCCATGGAGCACTGTGGTGACGGGTGTCATGGAGCATTGAGATGAAACGGGTCATGGACCATTATGATGACAGTGGTCATGGAGAATTGTGATGACAGTGGCCACGGGGAATTTGGATGAAAGGCGTACTGGAGCATTTTGAGGAAATGTTTCATGGAGACTTGTGATGACAAGGGCAGTTGAGCATCATGATGACAGGGGTCATGGGGCATTGTGCTGAAAGCGGTCATGGAGCATTGCGATGAAAAGCGCTATGGAGCATTGTGATGACAAGGGCCATGGAGCAATGTGAATACAAGGGACATGGAGCCTTGTGATGACAAGGGTCATGGATCATTGTAAAAACAGATATCTTTGGGCATTGTGATGACAGGGGCATGGAGCATTTTTATGTAAGTTGCCATGGACAATTGTGATGAAAGGGATCATGTGGATTTGTAATGACAAGGGCCATGGAGCATTGGGATGAAACAAATCTTGGAGTAATTTGATGAGAGTTGTCATGGAACATTGCGATGAAAAGCACCAAGGAACATTGTGATGACAAGGGCCATCGAGCATTGTGATGACAAGTGTCATGGAGCATTGTGATGACAGGTGTCATGGAGCATCGTGATGACAAATGCCATGGAGAATTGTGATAAGAGGTGGCATTGGGCATTGTGATGAAAGGGGTCATGGAGTACTGTGATTACAGGGGCCATGGAGCATTGTGATAACAAGTGACATGGAGAATAGTGATGACAGGCGTCATAGAGCATTGTGATGACAAGTGCCATTTAGCATTTTGATGACAGGAGTCATCAGGCATTGTGTTGACAGGAGTCACGGAGCATTGTGATGACATGGGCCATGGAGCATTGTGAAGACAAGATTCATGGAGCATTGTGATGACACGGGCATGAAGCATGGTGATGAAAACAGACCTGGAGCATTGTGATGACAAGGGCATGGAGCATTGTGATTACAGGAGACATGGAACATTGTGATGTTATTGGCAGGGATCATTGTGATTACAGGGATCATAGAGCCTTGTGATGACAACTGTTATGCAATATTGGGCTGACACAGATCATGGAGCATTTTGATGAGAGTGGCCTTGGAGCACAGTGATGAGAAACGTCATGGGTCATTACGGTGACAGTGGTCAAGGAGCATTGTGATGAAAGTGTTCATGGAGCAATGTGATTATCGGGACAATGGAACATTGGGAATACAAAGGCCATGGAGCATTGAGATAACAGAGTTCATGGGGCATTGTGATGAATGTTGTCATGGATCTCTTTGATGACAAGTGTCCTGAAACCTAGTGATGACACGGTTCATACAGCATTGAGATAACAAGGGCCAAGGCGAATTGTGATGACACGTGTCTTGGGGCATTGTGATGACATTGGTCACCTTGCATTGTGATGACAATGGTCATGTAGAATTTTGATTAAAGTTATCATGGATCACTGTGATGCCAAAGGCCAAGGAACATTTTGATGACAAATGTCATTGAACAATGGGATGACACGGGAATGGAGTATTATGCTGACAAGTGTTCTGGAGCATTGTGATTACAGGGGCCATGGAGCATTGTGATGACAAAGGCATGGAGCATTGTGATGACAGGGGCCTTGGAGCATTGTGATGACAATGGTCATCAAGCATAGTGATGACAGGGGTCATAGAGCATTGTGATGAGAAATACCATGGAGCATGGTGATGACAGAGGCCATGGAACATTGTGGTGACAAGGCCATGTACCACTGTGATTACAAGGGTCATGGAGCATTGTGATGACAAGAGCAGGGAACCTTGTGGTGACCAGGGTCATGGAGACTTTTGATGACAACTTTCATGGAATGTTGTGATGACAGGGTTCATGGACCATTGTGTTGAAAGGGAACATGGAGCAGTGTGATTACAGGGTCCATGGAGCATTGTGAATACATAGGCCATGGAACAATGTGATGACAGGGGTCATGTAGCATTGTGATGACAGGGTCATGGAGCATTGTGATTACAGGTGTTAAGGGGCACTGTGATGACAGGGGGCATGGAGCATTGTGATGAAAATTGTCCTGGAGCATTGTGATGACAGCGGTCACAGAGAGTTGGGATGAAAGGTATCATGCAGCATTGTGATGACAACTGTCATGGATCATTTTGATGACAGGGGTCATGGATTATTCTGATAATAAGGTTCATAAAGCAATTTGATGACATGGGTCATGGAGCATTGTCTTGACACGGGCATGGAGCATTGTAATGATAGGATATCTGGAGCATTGTGATGAAAAGGGGATGGAGCATTTTGATGACAGGGTCCAAGGAGCATTGTGCTGACAATGGCATGGAGCATTGTGATGAAAAGGGTACTGGAGCACTGTGAGGAAAGGAGTCATGGATCAATGTGATGACAGGGGTCATGGAGCTTTGTGATGACAACGGTCATGGAGCATTGTGATGACAGTGGTCATGGAGCTTTGTGATGACAAGCGTCATGGATCATTGGGATGACAGGGGTCATGGAGCTTTGTGATGACAAGGGTCATGGATCATGGTGATGACAAGGGTCATGGAGCTTTGTGATGACAAGGTTCATGGAGCATTGTGATGACACGGTCAAGGAACATTGCGATGACAAGAATTCTGGAGAATTGTGATGAAAGGGCATGGAGCATTGTGATTAAAGGTGACAAGGACCATTGTGATGATATGTGCAGAGAACTTTGTGATGACAGGGGTCATGGAGCATTGTGATGAAAAGTGCCATCGAATATTGTGCTGACAGGGATCATGGAGCATTTTGGTAAGAGAGGCCTTGGAGATTTGTGAAGGCAGGCGTCATGGGGCATTGTGATGACAGCGGTCTTGGAGCATTGTGATGAAAGGGGTCATGGAGCACTGTGATTACAGGAGCCATGGAGCATTGTGAATACAAAGACTATGGAGCATTGAGACGACAGGGTTCATGGAGCATTGTGATGAAAGTGATCATGGATCATTGTGATGACAAGTGTCCTGGAACCTTGTGATGACACGGTTCATGGAGCATTGTGATGACAAGGACCATGGCGAATTGTGATGACATCTGTCATGGGGCATTGTGATGACAGTGGTCATCTAGAATTGTGATGAAAGTTATCATGGAGCACTGTGATGACAGGGGCCATGGAACATTGTGATGACAAAGGCCATGGAGCATTGTGATGACAAGCGTCATGGGGCATTTTGATGACATTGGCATGGAGCATTATGATGACAAGAGTTCTGGAGCATTTTGATGACAAGGGCATGGAGAATTGTGATGACAGGGGCCATGGAACATTGTGATGACAAAGGCCATGGAGCATTGTGATGACAAGTGTCATGGGGCATTTTGATGACATTGGCATGGAGCATTATGGTGACAAGAGTTCTGGAGCATTTTGATGACAAGGGCATGGAGCATTGTGATGACAGGGACCATGGAGCATTGAGATGACAGGCGTCATGAGGCATGGTGATGACACTGGTCATGCAGCATTGTGATCAAAGACATCATGGAGCCATATGATAACAGGGGCCATGGAGCATTGTGATGACAGTTGTATTGGAGCATTGTGATGAAAGTAGTCATGGATCATTGTGATGACATGTGTTCTGGAACACTGTGATGACACAGTTCATCGAGTATTGTGATGACAAGGGTCATAGCGAATTGTGATGACAGGTGTCATGGGGCATTGTGATGACATTGATCCTCTAGGAATTGTGATGAAATGTATCATGGAGCACTGTGATGACTGGGGGCATGAAGCATTGTTATGAAAATTGTCCTGGATTATGTGATGACAGCAGTCATGGAGAATTGTGATGACAGGGATTATGCAGCATTGTGTTGACAAGGCTATGGACTATTGTGATGACAATGGTCATGGAGCAATGTGATGAAAGTTTTCATGGAACATCGTGATGAAAAGTGCCTGGGAGCATTGTGACGATAAAGGCCATGGAGCATTGTGATGACAAGTGTCATGGAGCATTGTAATGAAAGGTTTCATTGTGCACTGTGATGACAAGGGGGATGGAGTATTGTGATGAAACTGGTCCTGGAGCATTGTGATAACAGAAGCCGTGGAGCATTGTGATGACAGGCATCATGGAGCATTGTGAAGAAAGGGACGATGGGGAATTGTAATGACAATAGAGAAATGGGATGAAAATGGTCAGCGAGCATAGTGATTAAAGTGGTCATTGAGAATTGTGATGAAAAGCGACATAGAGCATTGTGATGACAAAGGTCAGGGAGAACTGTGATGACCAGGGTCATGTAGCATTGTGATGACACGGTCATGGAACATTGTGATGACAAGAATTCTGGAGCACTGTGATGACAAGGGCCATGGAGCATTGTGATGCCACGGTCATGGAACATTGTGATGACAAGAATTCTGGAGCATTGTGAGGAAAAAGGCATGGAGCATTTTGATTATAGGGGACATGGAACATTGTGATGACAAAGGCCATGGAGCACTGTGGTGACGGGTGTCATGGAGCATTGAGATGAAACGGGTCATGGACCATTATGATGACAGTGGTCATGGAGAATTGTGATGACAGTGGCCACGGGGAATTTGGATGAAAGGCGTACTGGAGCATTTTGAGGAAATGTTTCATGGAGACTTGTGATGACAAGGGCAGTTGAGCATCATGATGACAGGGGTCATGGGGCATTGTGCTGAAAGCGGTCATGGAGCATTGCGATGAAAAGCGCTATGGAGCATTGTGATGACAAGGGCCATGGAGCAATGTGAATACAAGGGACATGGAGCCTTGTGATGACAAGGGTCATGGATCATTGTAAAAACAGATATCTTTGGGCATTGTGATGACAGGGGCATGGAGCATTTTTATGTAAGTTGCCATGGACAATTGTGATGAAAGGGATCATGTGGATTTGTAATGACAAGGGCCATGGAGCATTGGGACGAAACAAATCTTGGAGTATTTTGATGAGAGTTGTCATGGAACATTGCGATGAAAAGCACCAAGGAACATTGTGATGACAAGGGCCATCGAGCATTGTGATGACAAGTGTCATGGAGCATTGTGATGACAGGTGTCATGGAGCATCGTGATGACAAATGCCATGGAGAATTGTGATAAGAGGTGGCATTGGGCATTGTGATGAAAGGGGTCATGGAGTACTGTGATTACAGGGGCCATGGAGCATTGTGATAACAAGTGACATGGAGAATAGTGATGACAGGCGTCATAGAGCATTGTGATGACAAGTGCCATTTAGCATTTTGATGACAGGAGTCATCAGGCATTGTGTTGACAGGAGTCACGGAGCATTGTGATGACATGGGCCATGGAGCATGGTGAAGACAAGATTCATGGAGCATTGTGATGACACGGGCATGAAGCATGGTGATGAAAACAGACCTGGAGCATTGTGATGACAAGGGCATGGAGCATTGTGATTACAGGAGACATGGAACATTGTGATGTTATTGGCAGGGATCATTGTGATTACAGGGATCATAGAGCCTTGTGATGACAACTGTTATGCAATATTGGGCTGACACAGATCATGGAGCATTTTGATGAGAGTGGCCTTGGAGCACAGTGATGAGAAACGTCATGGGTCATTACGGTGACAGTGGTCAAGGAGCATTGTGATGAAAGTGTTCATGGAGCAATGTGATTATCGGGACAATGGAACATTGGGAATACAAAGGCCATGGAGCATTGAGATAACAGAGTTCATGGGGCATTGTGATGAATGTTGTCATGGATCTCTTTGATGACAAGTGTCCTGAAACCTAGTGATGACACGGTTCATACAGCATTGAGATAACAAGGGCCAAGGCGAATTGTGATGACACGTGTCTTGGGGCATTGTGATGACATTGGTCACCTTGCATTGTGATGACAATGGTCATGTAGAATTTTGATTAAAGTTATCATGGATCACTGTGATGCCAAAGGCCAAGGAACATTTTGATGACAAATGTCATTGAACAATGGGATGACACGGGAATGGAGTATTATGCTGACAAGTGTTCTGGAGCATTGTGATTACAGGGGCCATGGAGCATTGTGATGACAAAGGCATGGAGCATTGTGATGACAGGGGTCATTGAGCATTGTGATTACAAGACCATGAGGCATTGTGATGACAGGGGCCTTGGAGCATTGTGATGACAATGGTCATCAAGCATAGTGATGACAGGGGTCATAGAGCATTGTGATGAGAAAGACCATGGAGCATGGTGATGACAGAGGCCATGGAACATTGTGGTGACAAGGCCATGTACCACTGTGATTACAAGGGTCATGGAGCATTGTGATGACAAGAGCAGGGAACCTTGTGGTGACCAGGGTCATGGAGACTTTTGATGACAACTTTCATGGAACGTTGTGATGACAGGGTTCATGGACCATTGTGTTGAAAGGGAACATGGAGCAGTGTGATTACAGGGTCCATGGAGCATTGTGAATACATAGGCCATGGAACAATGTGATGACAGGGGTCATGTAGCATTGTGATGACAGGGTCATGGAGCATTGTGATTACAGGTGTTAAGGGGCACTGTGATGACAGGGGGCATGGAGCATTGTGATGAAAATTGTCCTGGAGCATTGTGATGACAGCGGTCACAGAGAGTTGGGATGAAAGGTATCATGCAGCATTGTGATGACAACTGTCATGGATCATTTTGATGACAGGGGTCATGGATTATTCTGATAATAAGGTTCATAAAGCAATTTGATGACATGGGTCATGGAGCATTGTCTTGACACGGGCATGGAGCATTGTAATGATAGGATATCTGGAGCATTGTGATGAAAAGGGGATGGAGCATTTTGATGACAGGGTCCAAGGAGCATTGTGCTGACAATGGCATGGAGCATTGTGATGAAAAGGGTACTGGAGCACTGTGAGGAAAGGAGTCATGGATCAATGTGATGACAGGGGTCATGGAGCTTTGTGATGACAACGGTCATGGAGCATTGTGATGACAGTGGTCATGGAGCTTTGTGATGACAAGCGTCATGGATCATTGGGATGACAGGGGTCATGGAGCTTTGTGATGACAAGGGTCATGGATCATCGTGATGACAAGGGTCATGGAGCTTTGTGATGACAAGGTTCATGGAGCATTGTGATGACACGGTCAAGGAACATTGCGATGACAAGAATTCTGGAGAATTGTGATGAAAGGGCATGGAGCATTGTGATTAAAGGTGACAAGGACCATTGTGATGATATGGGCAGAGAACTTTGTGATGACAGGGGTCATGGAGCATTGTGATGAAAAGTGCCATCGAATATTGTGCTGACAGGGATCATGGAGCATTTTGGTAAGAGAGGCCTTGGAGATTTGTGAAGGCAGGCGTCATGGGGCATTGTGATGACAGCGGTCTTGGAGCATTGTGATGAAAGGGGTCATGGAGCACTGTGATTACAGGAGCCATGGAGCATTGTGAATACAAAGACTATGGAGCATTGAGACGACAGGGTTCATGGAGCATTGTGATGAAAGTGATCATGGATCATTGTGATGACAAGTGTCCTGGAACCTTGTGATGACACGGTTCATGGAGCATTGTGATGACAAGGACCATGGCGAATTGTGATGACATCTGTCATGGGGCATTGTGATGACAGTGGTCATCTAGAATTGTGATGAAAGTTATCATGGAGCACTGTGATGACAGGGGCCATGGAACATTGTGATGACAAAGGCCATGGAGCATTGTGATGACAAGTGTCATGGGGCATTTTGATGACATTGGCATGGAGCATTATGATGACAAGAGTTCTGGAGCATTTTGATGACAAGGGCATGGAGAATTGTGATGACAGGGGCCATGGAACATTGTGATGACAAAGGCCATGGAGCATTGTGATGACAAGTGTCATGGGGCATTTTGATGACATTGGCATGGAGCATTATGATGACAAGAGTTCTGGAGCATTTTGATGACAAGGGCATGGAGCATTGTGATGACAGGGCCCATGGAGCATTGCAATGAAAAGGGCAGGGATCACTGTGATGACTGGGTTCATGGAGCATTGTGATGAAAGGGGCCATGGAGCATTGAGATGACAGGCGTCATGAGGCATGGTGATGACACTGGTCATGGAGCATTGTGATCAAAGACATCATGGAGCAATATGATAACAGGGGCCATGGAGCATTGTGATGACAGGTGTATTGGAGCATTGTGATGAAAGTAGTCATGGATCATTGTGATGACATGTGTCCTGGAACACTGTGATGACACAGTTCATCGAGTATTGTGATGACAAGGGTCATAGCGAATTGTGATGACAGGTGTCATGGGGCATTGTGATGACATTGATCCTCTAGGAATTGTGATGAAATGTATCATGGAGCACTGTGATGACTGGGGGCATGAAGCATTGTTATGAAAATTGTCCTGGATTATGTGATGACAGCAGTCATGGAGAATTGTGATGACAGGGATTATGCAGCATTGTGTTGACAAGGGTATGGACTATTGTGATGACAATGGTCATGGAGCAATGTGATGAAAGTTTTCATGGAACATCGTGATGAAAAGTGCCTGGGAGCATTGTGACGATAAAGGCCATGGAGCATTGTGATGACAAGTGTCATGGAGCATTGTAATGAAAGGTTTCATTGTGCACTGTGATGACAAGGGGGATGGAGTATTGTGATGAAACTGGTCCTGGAGCATTGTGATAACAGAAGCCGTGGAGCATTGTGATGACAGGCATCATGGAGCATTGTTAAGAAAGGGACGATAGGGAATTGTAATGACAATAGAGAAATGTGATGAAATTGGTCAGCGAGCATAGTGATTAAAGTGGTCATTGAGAATTGTGATGAAAAGCGACATAGAGCATTGTGATGACAAAGGTCAGGGAGAACTGTGATGACCAGGGTCATGTAGCATTGTGATGACACGGTCATGGAACATTGTGATGACAAGAATTCTGGAGCATTGTGATGACAAGGGCCATGGAGCATTGTGATGCCACGGTCATGGAACATTGTGATGACAAGAATTCTGGAGCATTGTGAGGAAAAAGGCATGGAGCATTTTGATTATAGGGGACATGGAACATTGTGATGAAAAAGGCCATGGAGCACTGTGGTGACGGGTGTCATGGAGCATTGAGATGAAACGGGTCATGGACCATTATGATGAGAGTGGTCATGGAGAATTGTGATGACAGTGGCCACGGGGAATTTGGAAGAAAGGCATACTGGAGCATTTTGAGGAAATGTTTCATGGAGACTTGTGATGACAAGGGCAGTTGAGCATCATGATGACAGGGGTCATGGGGCATTGTGCTGAAAGCGGTCATGGAGCATTGCGATGAAAAGCACTATGGAGCATTTTGATGACAAGGGCCATGGAGCAATGTGAATACAAGGGACATGGAGCCTTGTGATGACAAGGGTCATGGATCATTGTAAAAACAGATATCTTTGGGCATTGTGATGACAGGGGCATGGAGCAATGTGAAAACAAGGGACATGGAGCCTTGTGATGAGAAGGGTCATGGATCATTGTAAAAACAGATATCTTTGGGCATTGTGATGACAGGGGCATGGAGCATTTTTATGTAAGTTGCCATGGACAATTGTGATGAAAGGGATCATGTGGATTTGTAATGACAAGGGCCATGGAGCATTGGGATGAAACAAATCTTGGAGTATTTTGATGAGAGTTGTCATGGAACATTGCGATGAAAAGCACCAAGGAACCTTGTGATGAAAAGGGCCATCGAGCATTTTGATGACAAGTGTCATGGAGCATTGTGATGACAGGTGTCATGGAGCATCGTGATGACAAATGCCATGGAGAATTGTGATAAGAGGTGGCATTGGGCATTGTGATGAAAGGGTTCATGGAGTACTGTGATTACAGGGGCCATGGAGCATTGTGATAACAAGTGACATGGAGAATAGTGATGACAGGCGTCATAGAGCATTGTGATGACAAGTGCCATTTAGCATTTTGATGACAGGAGTCATCAGGCATTGTGTTGACAGGAGGCACGGAGAATTGTGATGACATGGGCCATGGAGCATTGTGAAGACAAGATTCATGGAGCATTGTGATGACACGGGCATGAAGCATGGTGATGAAAACAGACCTGGAGCATTGTGATGACAAGGGCATGGAGCATTGTGATTACAGGAGACATGGAACATTGTGATGTTATTGGCAGGGATCATTGTGATTACAGGGATCATAGAGCCTTGTGATGACAACTGTCATGCAATATTGGGCTGACACAGATCATGGAGCATTTTGATGAGAGTGGCCTTGGAGCACAGTGATGAGAAACGTCATGGGTCATTACGGTGACAGTGGTCAAGGAGCATTGTGATGAAAGTGTTCATGGAGCAATGTGATTATTGGGACAATGGAACATTGGGAATACAAAGGCCATGGAGCATTGAGATAACAGAGTTCATGGGGCATTGTGATGAATGTTGTCATGGATCTCTTTGATGACAAGTGTCCTGAAACCTAGTGATGACACGGTTCATACAGCATTGAGATAACAAGGGCCAAGGGGAATTGTGATGACAGGTGTCTTGGGGCATCGTGATGACATTGGTCACCTTGCATTGTGATGACAATGGTCATGTAGAATTTTGATTAAAGTTATCATGGATCACTGTGATGCCAAAGGCCAAGGAACATTTTGATGACAAATGTCATTGAGCAATGGGATGACACGGGAATGGAGTATTATGCTGACAAGTGTTCTGGAGCCTTGTGATTACAGGGGCCATGGAGCATTGTGATGACAAAGGCACGGAGCGTTGTGATGACAGGGGTCATTGAGCATTGTGATTACAAGACCATGAGGCATTGTGATGACAGGGTCCTTGGAGCATTGTGATGACAATGGTCATCAAGCATAGTGATGACAGGGGTCATAGAGCATTGTGATGAGAAAGACCATGGAGCATGGTGATGACAGAGGCCATGGAACATTGTGGTGACAAGGCCATGTACCACTGTGATTACAAGGGTCATGGAGCATTGTGATGACAAGAGCAGGGAACCTTGTGGTGACCAGGGTCATGGAGACTTTTGATGACAACTTTCATGGAACGTTGTGATGACAGGGTTCATGGACCATTGTGTTGAAAGGGAACATGGAGCAGTGTGATTACAGGGTCCATGGAGCATTGTGAATACATAGGCCATGGAACAATGTGATGACAGGGGTCATGTAGCATTGTGATGACAGGGTCATGGAGCATTGTGATTACAGGTGTTAAGGGGCACTGTGATGACAGGGGGCATGGAGCATTGTGATGAAAATTGTCCTGGAGCATTGTGATGACAGCGGTGACAGAGAGTTGGGATGAAAGGTATCATGCAGCATTGTGATGACAACTGTCATGGATCATTTTGATGACAGGGATCATGGATTATTCTGATAACAAGGTTCATAAAGCAATTTGATGACATGGGTCATGGAGCATTGTCTTGACACGGGCATGGAGCATTGTAATGATAGGATATCTGGAGCATTGTGATGAAAAGGGGATGGAGCATTTTGATGACAGGGTCCAAGGAGCATTGTGCTGACAATGGCATGGAGCATTGTGATGAAAAGGGTACTGGAGCACTGTGAGGAAAGGAGTCATGGATCAATGTGATGACAGGGGTCATGGAGCTTTGTGATGACAACGGTCATGGAGCATTGTGATGACAGTGGTCATGGAGCTTTGTGATGACAAGCGTCATGGATCATTGTGATGACAGGGGTCATGGAGCTTTGTGATGACAAGGGTCATGGATCATTGTGATGACAGGGGTCATGGAGCTTTGTGATGACAAGGTTCATGGAGCATTGTGATGACACGGTCAAGGAACATTGCGATGACAAGAATTCTGGAGCATTGTGATGAAAGGGCATGGAGCATTGTGATTAAAGGTGACAAGGAGCATTGTGATGATATGGGCAGAGAACTTTGTGATGACAGGGGTCATGGAGCATTGTGATGAAAAGTGCCATCGAATATTGTGCTGACAGGGATCATGGAGCATTTTGGTAAGAGAGGCCTTGGAGATTTGTGAAGGCAGGCGTCATGGGGCATTGTGATGACAGCGGTCTTGGAGCATTGTGATGAAAGGGGTCATGGAGCACTGTGATTACAGGAGCCATGGAGCATTGTGAATACAAAGACTATGGAGCATTGAGACGACAGGGTTCATGGAGCATTGTGATGAAAGTGATCATGGATCATTGTGATGACAAGTGTCCTGGAACCTTGTGATGACACGGTTCATGGAGGATTGTGATGACAAGGACCATGGCGAATTGTGATGACATCTGTAATGGGGCATTGTGATGACAGTGGTCATCTAGAATTGTGATGAAAGTTATCATGGAGCACTGTGATGACAGGGGCCATGGAACATTGTGATGACAAAGGCCATGTAGCATTGTGATGACAAGTGTCATGGGGCATTTTGATGACATTGGCATGGAGCATTATGATGACAAGAGTTCTGGAGCATTTTGATGACAAGGGCATGGAGAATTGTGATGACAGGGGCCATGGAACATTGTGATGACAAAGGCCATGGAGCATTGTGATGACAAGTGTCATGGGGCATTTTGATGACATTGGCATGGAGCATTATGATGACAAGAGTTCTGGAGCATTTTGATGACAAGGGCATGGAGCATTGTGATGACAGGGCCCATGGAGCATTGCAATGAAAAGGGCAGGGATCACTGTGATGACTGGGTTCATGGAGCATTGTGATGAAAGGGGCCATGGAGCATTGAGATGACAGGCGTCATGAGGCATGGTGATGACACTGGTCATGGAGCATTGTGATCAAAGACATCATGGAGCAATATGATAACAGGGGCCATGGAGCATTGTGATGACAGGTGTATTGGAGCATTGTGATGAAAGTAGTCATGGATCATTGTGATGACATGTGTCCTGGAACACTGTGATGACACAGTTCATCGAGTATTGTGATGACAAGGGTCATAGCGAATTGTGATGACAGGTGTCATGGGGCATTGTGATGACATTGATCCTCTAGGAATTGTGATGAAATGTATCATGGAGCACTGTGATGACTGGGGGCATGAAGCATTGTTATGAAAATTGTCCTGGATTATGTGATGACAGCAGTCATGGAGAATTGTGATGACAGGGATTATGCAGCATTGTGTTGACAAGGGTATGGACTATTGTGATGACAATGGTCATGGAGCAATGTGATGAAAGTTTTCATGGAACATCGTGATGAAAAGTGCCTGGGAGCATTGTGACAATAAAGGCCATGGAGCATTGTGATGACAAGTGTCATGGAGCATTGTAATGAAAGGTTTCATTGTGCACTGTGATGACAAGGGGGATGGAGTATTGTGATGAAACTGGTCCTGGAGCATTGTGATAACAGAAGCCGTGGAGCATTGTGATGACAGGCATCATGGAGCATTGTTAAGAAAGGGACGATAGGGAATTGTAATGACAATAGAGAAATGTGATGAAATTGGTCAGCGAGCATAGTGATTAAAGTGGTCATTGAGAATTGTGATGAAAAGCGACATAGAGCATTGTGATGACAAAGGTCAGGGAGAACTGTGATGACCAGGGTCATGTAGCATTGTGATGACACGGTCATGGAACATTGTGATGACAAGAATTCTGGAGCATTGTGATGACAAGGGCCATGGAGCATTGTGATGCCACGGTCATGGAACATTGTGATGACAAGAATTCTGGAGCATTGTGAGGAAAAAGGCATGGAGCATTTTGATTATAGGGGACATGGAACATTGTGATGAAAAAGGCCATGGAGCACTGTGGTGACGGGTGTCATGGAGCATTGAGATGAAACGGGTCATGGACAATTATGATGAGAGTGGTCATGGAGAATTGTGATGACAGTGGCCACGGGGAATTTGGATGAAAGGCATACTGGAGCATTTTGAGGAAATGTTTCATGGAGACTTGTGATGACAAGGGCAGTTGAGCATCATGATGACAGGGGTCATGGGGCATTGTGCTGAAAGCGGTCATGGAGCATTGCGATGAAAAGCACTATGGAGCATTTTGATGACAAGGGCCATGGAGCAATGTGAATACAAGGGACATGGAGCCTTGTGATGACAAGGGTCATGGATCATTGTAAAAACAGATATCTTTGGGCATTGTGATGACAGGGGCATGGAGCAATGTGAAAACAAGGGACATGGAGCCTTGTGATGAGAAGGGTCATGGATCATTGTAAAAACAGATATCTTTGGGCATTGTGATGACAGGGGCATGGAGCATTTTTATGTAAGTTGCCATGGACAATTGTGATGAAAGGGATCATGTGGATTTGTAATGACAAGGGCCATGGAGCATTGGGATGAAACAAATCTTGGAGTATTTTGATGAGAGTTGTCATGGAACATTGCGATGAAAAGCACCAAGGAAACTTGTGATGAAAAGGGCCATCGAGCATTTTGATGACAAGTGTCATGGAGCATTGTGATGACAGGTGTCATGGAGCATCGTGATGACAAATGCCATGGAGAATTGTGATAAGAGGTGGCATTGGGCATTGTGATGAAAGGGGTCATGGAGTACTGTGATTACAGGGGCCATGGAGCATTGTGATAACAAGTGACATGGAGAATAGTGATGACAGGCGTCATAGAGCATTGTGATGACAAGTGCCATTTAGCATTTTGATGACAGGAGTCATCAGGCATTGTGTTGACAGGAGGCACGGAGAATTGTGATGACATGGGCCATGGAGCATTGTGAAGACAAGATTCATGGAGCATTGTGATGACACGGGCATGAAGCATGGTGATGAAAACAGACCTGGAGCATTGTGATGACAAGGGCATGGAGCATTGTGATTACAGGAGACATGGAACATTGTGATGTTATTGGCAGGGATCATTGTGATTACAGGGATCATAGAGCCTTGTGATGACAACTGTCATGCAATATTGGGCTGACACAGATCATGGAGCATTTTGATGAGAGTGGCCTTGGAGCACAGTGATGAGAAACGTCATGGGTCATTACGGTGACAGTGGTCAAGGAGCATTGTGATGAAAGTGTTCATGGAGCAATGTGATTATTGGGACAATGGAACATTGGGAATACAAAGGCCATGGAGCATTGAGATAACAGAGTTCATGGGGCATTGTGATGAATGTTGTCATGGATCTCTTTGAGGACAAGTGTCCTGAAACCTAGTGATGACACGGTTCATACAGCATTGAGATAACAAGGGCCAAGGGGAATTGTGATGACAGGTGTCTTGGGGCATCGTGATGACATTGGTCACCTTGCATTGTGATGACAATGGTCATGTAGAATTTTGATTAAAGTTATCATGGATCACTGTGATGCCAAAGGCCAAGGAACATTTTGATGACAAATGTCATTGAGCAATGGGATGACACGGGAATGGAGTATTATGCTGACAAGTGTTCTGGAGCCTTGTGATTACAGGGGCCATGGAGAATTGTGATGACAAAGGCACGGAGCGTTGTGATGACAGGGGTCATTGAGCATTGTGATTACAAGACCATGAGGCATTGTGATGACAGGGTCCTTGGAGCATTGTGATGACAATGGTCAACAAGCATAGTGATGACAGGGGTCATAGAGCATTGTGATGAGAAAGACCATGGAGCATGGTGATGACAGAGGCCATGGAACATTGCGGTGACAAGGCCATGTACCACTGTGATTTCAAGGGTCATGGAGCATTGTGATGACAAGAGCAGGGAACCTTGTGGTGACCAGGGTCATGGAGACTTTTGATGACAACTTTCATGGAACGTTGTGATGACAGGGTTCATGGACCATTGTGTTGAAAGGGAACATGGAGCAGTGTGATTACAGGGTCCATGGAGCATTGTGAATACATAGGCCATGGAACAATGTGATGACAGGGGTCATGTAGCATTGTGATTACAGGTGTTAAGGGGCACTGTGATGACAGGGGGCATGGAGCATTGTGATGAAAATTGTCCTGGAGCATTGTGATGACAGCGGTGACAGAGAGTTGGGATGAAAGGTATCATGCAGCATTGTGATGGCAACTGTCATGGATCATTTTGATGACAGGGATCATGGATTATTCTGATAACAAGTTTCATAAAGCAATTTGATGACATGGGTCATGGAGCATTGTCTTGACACGGGCATGGAGCATTGTAATGATAGGATATCTGGAGCATTGTGATGAAAAGGGGATGGAGCATTTTGATGACAGGGTCCAAGGAGCATTGTGCTGACAATGGCATGGAGCATTGTGATGAAAAGGGTACTGGAGCACTGTGAGGAAAGGAGTCATGGATCAATGTGATGACAGGGGTCATGGAGCTTTGTGATGACAACGGTCATGGAGCATTGTGATGACAGTGGTCATGGAGCTTTGTGATGACAAGCGTCATGGATCATTGTGATGACAGGGGTCATGGAGCTTTGTGATGACAAGGGTCATGGATCATGGTGATGACAGGGGTCATGGAGCTTTGTGATGACAAGGTTCATGGAGCATTGTGATGACACGGTCAAGGAACATTGCGATGACAAGAATTCTGGAGCATTGTGATGAAAGGGCATGGAGCATTGTGATTAAAGGTGACAAGGAGCATTGTGATGATATGGGCAGAGAACTTTGTGATGACAGGGGTCATGGAGCATTGTGATGAAAAGTGCCATCGAATATTGTGCTGACAGGGATCATGGAGCATTTTGGTAAGAGAGGCCTTGGAGATTTGTGAAGGCAGGCGTCATGGGGCATTGTGATGACAGCGGTCTTGGAGCATTGTGATGAAAGGGGTCATGGAGCACTGTGATTACAGGAGCCATGGAGCATTGTGAATACAAAGACTATGGAGCATTGAGACGACAGGGTTCATGGAGCATTGTGATGAAAGTGATCATGGATCATTGTGATGACAGTGTCCTGGAACCTTGTGATGACACGGTTCATGGAGCATTGTGATGACAAGGACCATGGCGAATTGTGATGACATCTGTCATGGGGCATTGTGATGACACTGGTCATCTAGAATTGTGATGAAAGTTATCATGGAGCACTGTGATGACAGGGGCCATGGAACATTGTGATGACAAAGGCCATGGAGCATTGTGATGACAAGTGTCATGGGGCATTTTGATGACATTGGCATGGAGCATTATGATGACAAGAGTTCTGGAGCATTTTGATGACAAGGGCATGGAGCATTGTGATGACAGGGCCCTTGGAGCATTGCGATGAAAAGGGCAGGGATCACTGTGATGACTGGGTTCATGGAGCATTGTGATGAAAGGGGCCATGGAGCATTGAGATGACAGGCTTCATGAGGCATGGTGATGACACTGGTCATGGAGCATTGTGATCAAAGACATCATGGAGCAATATGATAACAGGGGCCATGGAGCATTGTGATGACAGGTGTATTGGAGCATTGTGATGAAAGTAGTCATGGATCATTGTGATGACATGTGTCCTGGAACACTGTGATGACACAGTTCATCGAGTATTGTGATGACAAGGGTCATAGCGAATTGTGATGACAGGTGTCATGGGGCATTGTGATGACATTGATCCTCTAGGAATTGTGATGAAATGTATCATGGAGCACTGTGATGACTGGGGGCATGAAGCATTGTTATGAAAATTGTCCTGGATTATGTGATGACAGCAGTCATGGAGAATTGTGATGACAGGGATTATGCAGCATTGTGTTGACAAGGGTATGGACTATTGTGATGACAATGGTCACGGAGCAATGTGATGAAAGTTTTCATGGAACATCGTGATGAAAAGTGCCTGGGAGCATTGTGACGATAAAGGCCATGGAGCATTGTGATGACAAGTGTCATGGAGCATTGTAATGAAAGGTTTCATTGTGCACTGTGATGACAAGGGGGATGGAGTATTGTGATGAAACTGGTCCTGGAGCATTGTGATAACAGAAGCCGTGGAGCATTGTGATGACAGGCATCATGGAGCATTGTGAAGAAAGGGACGATAGGGAATTGTAATGACAATAGAGAAATGTGATGAAAATGGTCAGCGAGCATAGTGATTAAAGTGGTCATTGAGAATTGTGATGAAAAGCGACATAGAGCATTGTGATGACAAAGGTCAGGGAGAACTGTGATGACCAGGGTCATGTAGCATTGTGATGACACGGTCATGGAACATTGTGATGACAAGAATTCTGGAGCATTGTGATGACAAGGGCCATGGAGCATTGTGATGCCACGGTCATGGAACATTGTGATGACAAGAATTCTGGAGCA
Organism: Balaenoptera physalus; assembly: GCF_965194825.1. Lineage (NCBI taxonomy): Eukaryota > Metazoa > Chordata > Mammalia > Artiodactyla > Balaenopteridae > Balaenoptera > Balaenoptera physalus. Next base: position 88,755 of record NW_028124964.1, on the reverse strand, counting down.
TTGTGAGGAAAAAGGCATGGAGCATTTTGATTATAGGGGACATGGAACATTGTGATGAAAAAGGCCATGGAGCACTGTGGTGACGGGTGTCATGGAGCATTGAGATGAAACGGGTCATGGACCATTATGATGAGAGTGGTCATGGAGAATTGTGATGACAGTGGCCACGGGGAATTTGGATGAAAGGCATACTGGAGCATTTTGAGGAAATGTTTCATGGAGACTTGTGATGACAAGGGCAGTTGAGCATCATGATGACAGGGGTCATGGGGCATTGTGCTGAAAGCGGTCATGGAGCATTGCGATGAAAAGCACTATGGAGCATTTTGATGACAAGGGCCATGGAGCAATGTGAATACAAGGGACATGGAGCCTTGTGATGACAAGGGTCATGGATCATTGTAAAAACAGATATCTTTGGGCATTGTGATGACAGGGGCATGGAGCAATGTGAAAACAAGGGACATGGAGCCTTGTGATGAGAAGGGTCATGGATCATTGTAAAAACAGATATCTTTGGGCATTGTGATGACAGGGGCATGGAGCATTTTTATGTAAGTTGCCACGGACAATTGTGATGAAAGGGATCATGTGGATTTGTAATGACAAGGGCCATGGAGCATTGAGATGAAACAAATCTTGGAGTATTTTGATGAGAATTGTCATGGAACATTGCGATGAAAAGCACCAAGGAACATTGTGATGACAAGAGCCATCGAGCATTTTGATGACAACTGTCATGGAGCATTGTGATGACAGGTGTCATGGAGCATCGTGATGACAAATGCCATGGAGAATTGTGATAAGAGGTGGCATTGGGCATTGTGATGAAAGGGGTCATGGAGTACTGTGATTACAGGGGCCATGGAGCATTGTGATAACAAGTGACATGGAGAATAGTGATGACAGGCGTCATAGAGCATTGTGATGACAAGTGCCATTTAGCATTTTGATGACAGGAGTCATCATGCATTGTGTTGACAGGAGTCACGTAGCATTGTGATGACATGGGCCATGGAGCATTGTGAAGACAAGATTCATGGAGCATTGTGATGACACGGGCATGAAGCATGGTGATGAAAACAGACCTGGAGCATTGTGATGACAAGGGCATGGAGCATTGTGATTACAGGAGACATGGAACATTGTGATGTTATTGGCAGGGATCATTGTGATTACAGGGATCATAGAGCCTTGTGATGACAACTGTCATGCAATATTGGGCTGACACAGATCATGGAGCATTTTAATGAGAGTGGCCTTGGAGCACAGTGATGAGAAACGTCATGGGTCATTACGGTGACAGTGGTCAAGGAGCATTGTGATGAAAGTGTTCATGGAGCAATGTGATTATTGGGACAATGGAACATTGGGAATACAAAGGCCATGGAGCATTGAGATAACAGAGTTCATGGGGCATTGTGATGAATGTTGTCATGGATCTCTTTGATGACAAGTGTCCTGAAACCTAGTGATGACACGGTTCATACAGCATTGAGAAAACAAGAGCCAAGGCGAATTGTGATGACACGTGTCTTGGGGCATTGTGATGACATTGGTCACCTTGCATTGTGATGACAATGGTCATGTAGAATTTTGATTAAAGTTATCATGGATCACTGTGATGCCAAAGGCCAAGGAACATTTTGATGACAAATGTCATTGAGCAATGGGATGACACGGGAATGGAGTATTATGCTGACAAGTGTTCTGGAGCCTTGTGATTACAGGGGCCATGGAGCATTGTGATGACAAAGGCACGGAGCGTTGTGATGACAGGGGTCATTGAGCATTGTGATTACAAGACCATGAGGCATTGTGATGACAGGGGCCTTGGAGCATTGTGATGACAATGGTCATCAAGCATAGTGATGACAGGGGTCATAGAGCATTGTGATGAGAAAGACCATGGAGCATGGTGATGACAGAGGCCATGGAACATTGTGGTGACAAGGCCATGTACCACTGTGATTACAAGGGTCATGGAGCATTGTGATGACAAGAGCAGGGAACCTTGTGGTGACCAGGGTCATGGAGACTTTTGATGACAACTTTCATGGAACGTTGTGATGACAGGGTTCATGGACCATTGTGTTGAAAGGGAACATGGAGCAGTGTGATTACAGGGTCCATGGAGCATTGTGAATACATAGGCCATGGAACAATGTGATGACAGGGGTCATGTAGCATTGTGATGACAGGGTCATGGAGCATTGTGATTACAGGTGTTAAGGGGCACTGTGATGACAGGGGGCATGGAGCATTGTGATGAAAATTGTCCTGGAGCATTGTGATGACAGCGGTGACAGAGAGTTGGGATGAAAGGTATCATGCAGCATTGTGATGACAACTGTCATGGATCATTTTGATGACAGGGGTCATGGATTATTCTGATAACAAGTTTCATAAAACAATTTGATGACATGGGTCATGGAGCATTGTCTTGACACGGGCATGGAGCATTGTAATGATAGGATATCTGGAGCATTGTGATGAAAAGGGGATGGAGCATTTTGATGACAGGGTCCAAGGAGCATTGTGCTGACAATGGCATGGAGCATTGTGATGAAAAGGGTACTGGAGCACTGTGAGGAAAGGAGTCATGGATCAATGTGATGACAGGGGTCATGGAGCTTTGTGATGACAACGGTCATGGAGCATTGTGATGACAGTGGTCATGGAGCTTTGTGATGACAAGCGTCATGGATCATTGTGATGACAGGGGTCATGGAGCTTTGTGATGACAAGGGTCATGGATCATTGTGATGACAGGGGTCATGGAGCTTTGTGATGACAAGGTTCATGGAGCATTGTGATGACACGGTCAAGGAACATTGCGATGACAAGAATTCTGGAGAATTGTGATGAAAGGGCATGGAGCATTGTGATTAAAGGTGACAAGGAGCATTGTGATGATATGGGCAGAGAACTTTGTGATGACAGGGGCCATGGAGCATTGTGATGAAAAGTGCCATCGAATATTGTGCTGACAGGGATCATGGAGCATTTTGGTAAGAGAGGCCTTGGAGATTTGTGAAGGCAGGCGTCATGGGGCATTGTGATGACAGCGGTCTTGGAGCATTGTGATGAAAGGGGTCATGGAGCACTGTGATTACAGGAGCCATGGAGCATTGTGAATACAAAGACTATGGAGCATTGAGACGACAGGGTTCATGGAGCATTGTGATGAAAGTGATCATGGATCATTGTGATGACAAGTGTCCTGGAACCTTGTGATGACACGGTTCATGGAGCATTGTGATGACAAGGACCATGGCGAATTGTGATGACATCTGTCATGGGGCATTGTGATGACACTGGTCATCTAGAATTGTGATGAAAGTTATCATGGAGCACTGTGATGACAGGGGCCATGGAACATTGTGATGACAAAGGCCATGGAGCATTGTGATGACAAGTGTCATGGGGCATTTTGATGACATTGGCATGGAGCATTATGATGACAAGAGTTCTGGAGCATTTTGATGACAAGGGCATGGAGAATTGTGATGACAGGGGCCATGGAAGATTGTGATGACAAAGGCCATGGAGCATTGTGATGACAAGTGTCATGGGGCATTTTGATGACATTGGCATGGAGCATTATGATGACAAGAGTTCTGGAGCATTTTGATGACAAGGGCATGGAGCATTGTGATGACAGGGCCCATGGAGCATTGCGATGAAAAGGGCAGGGATCACTGTGATGACTGGGTTCATGGAGCATTGTGATGAAAGGGGCCATGGAGCATTGAGATGACAGGCGTCATGAGGCATGGTGATGACACTGATCATGGAGCATTGTGATCAAAGAGATCATGGAGCAATATGATAACAGGGGCCATGGAGCATTGTGATGACAGGTGTATTGGAGCATTGTGATGAAAGTAGTCATGGATCATTGTGATGACATATGTCCTGGAACACTGTGATGACACAGTTCATCGAGTATTGTGATGACAAGGGTCATAGCGAATTGTGATGACAGGTGTCATGGGGCATTGTGATAACATTGATCATCTAGGAATTGTGATGAAATGTATCATGGAGCACTGTGATGACTGGGGGCATGAAGCATTGAGATGAAAATTGTCCTGGATTATGTGATGACAGCTTCATGGAGAATTGTGATGACAGGGATTATGCAGCATTGTGTTGACAAGGGTATGGACTATTGTGATGACAATGGTCATGGAGCAATGTGATGAAAGTTTTCATGGAACATCGTGATGAAAAGTGCCTGAGAGCATTGTGACGATAAAGGCCATGGAGCATTGTGATGACAAGTATCATGGAGCATTGTAATGAAAGGTTTCATTGTGCACTGTGATGACAAGGGGGATGGAGTATTGTGATGAAACTGGTCCTGGAGCATTGTGATAACAGAAGCCGTGGAGCATTGTGATGACAGGCATCATGGAGCATTGTGAAGAAAGGGACGATGGGGAATTGTAATGACAATAGAGAAATGTGATGAAAATGGTCAGCGAGCATAGTGATTAAAGTGGTCATTGAGAATTGTGATGAAAGGCGACATAGAGCATTGTGATGACAAAGGTCAGGGAGAACTGTGATGACCAGGGTCATGTAGCATTGTGATGACACGGTCATGGAACATTGTGATGACAAGAATTCTGGAGCATTGTGATGACAAGGGCCATGGAGCATTGTGATGCCACGGTCATGGAACATTGTGATGACAAGAATTCTGGAGCATTGTGAGGAAAAAGGCATGGAGCATTTTGATTATAGGGGACATGGAACATTGTGATGACAAAGGCCATGGAGCACTGTGGTGACGGGTGTCAAGGAGCATTGAGATGAAACGGGTCATGGACCATTATGATGACAGTGGTCATGGAGAATTGTGATGACAGTGGCCACGGGGAATTTGGATGAAAGGCGTACTGGAGCATTTTGAGGAAATGTTTCATGGAGACTTGTGATGACAAGGGCAGTTGAGCATCATGATGACAGGGGTCATGGGGCATTGTGCTGAAAGCGGTCATGGAGCATTGCGATGAAAAGCGCTATGGAGCATTGTGATGACAAGGGCCATGGAGCAATGTGAACACAAGGGACATGGAGCCTTGTGATGACAAGGGTCATGGATCATTGTAAAAACAGATATCTTTGGGCATTGTGATGACAGGGGCATGGAGCATTTTTATGTAAGTTGCCACGGACAATTGTGATGAAAGGGATCATGTGGATTTGTAATGACAAGGGCCATGGAGCATTGAGATGAAACAAATCTTGGAGTATTTTGATGAGAACTGTCATGGAACATTGCGATGAAAAGCACCAAGGAACATTGTGATGACAAGGGCCATCGAGCATTTTGATGACAAGTGTCATGGAGCATTGTGATGACAGGTGTCATGGAGCATCGTGATGACAAATGCCATGGAGAATTGTCATAAGAGGTGGCATTGGGCATTGTGATGAAAGGGGTCATGGAGTACTGTGATTACAGGGGCCATGGAGCATTGTGATAACAAGTGACATGGAGAATAGTGATGACAGGCGTCATAGAGCATTGTGATGACAAGTGCCATTTAGCATTTTGATGACAGGAGTCATCAGGCATTGTGTTGACAGGAGTCACGGAGCATTGTGATGACATGGGCCATGGAGCATTGTGAATACAAGATTCATGGAGCATTGTGATGACACGGGCATGAAGCATGGTGATGAAAACAGACCTGGAGCATTGTGATGACAAGGGCATGGAACATTGTGATTACAGGAGACATGGAATATTGTGATGTTATTGGCAGGGATCATTGTGATTACAGGGATCATAGAGCCTTGTGATGACAACTGTCATGCAATATTGGGCTGACACAGATCATGGAGCATTTTGATGAGAGTGGCCTTGGAGCACAGTGATGAGAAACGTCATGTTTCATTACGGTGACAGTGGTCAAGGAGCATTGTGATGAAAGTGTTCATGGAGCAATGTGATTATTGGGACAATGGAACATTGGGAATACAAAGGCCATGGAGCATTGAGATAACAGAGTTCATGGGGCATTGTGATGAATGTTGTCATGGATCTCTTTGATGACAAGTGTCCTGAAACCTAGTGATGACACGGTTCATACAGCATTGAGATAACAAGGGCCAAGGCGAATTGTGATGACACGTGTCGTGGGGCATTGTGATGACATTGGTCACCTTGCATTGTGATGACAATGGTCATGTAGAATTTTGATTAAAGTTATCATGGATCACTGTGATGCCAAAGGCCAAGGAACATTTTGATGACAAATGTCATTGAGCAATGGGATGACACGGGAATGGAGTATTATGCTGACAAGTGTTCTGGAGCATTGTGATTACAGGGGCCATGGAGCATTGTGATGACAAAGGCATGGAGCATTGTGATGACAGGGGTCATTGAGCATTGTGATTACAAGATCATGAGGCATTGTGATGACAGGGGCCTTGGAGCATTGTGATGACAATGGTCATCAAGCATAGTGATGACAGGGGTCATAGAGCATTGTGATGAGAAAGACCATGGAGCATGGTGATGACAGAGGCCATGGAACATTGTGGTGACAAGGCCATGTACCACTGTGATTACAAGGGTCATGGAGCATTGTGATGACAAGAGCAGGGATCCTTGTGGTGACCAGGGTCATGGAGACTTTTGATGACAACTTTCATGGAACGTTGTGATGACAGGGTTCATGGACCTTTGTGTTGAAAGGGAACATGGAGCAGTGTGATTACAGGGTCCATGGAGCATTGTGAATATATAGGCCATGGAACAATGTGATGACAGGGGTCATGTAGCATTGTGATGACAGGGTCATGGAGCATTGTGATTACAGGTGTTAAGGGGCACTGTGATGACAGGGGGCATGGAGCATTGTGATGAAAATTGTCCTGGAGCATTGTGATGACAGCGGTCACAGAGAGTTGGGATGAAAGGTATCATGCAGCATTGTGATGACAACTGTCATGGATCATTTTGATGACAGGGGTCATGGATTATTCTGATAACAAGGTTCATAAAGCAATTTGATGACATGGGTCATGGAGCATTGTCTTGACACGGGCATGGAGCATTGTAATGATAGGATATCTGGAGCATTGTGATGAAAAGGGGATGGAGCATTTTGATGACAGGGTCCAAGGAGCATTGTGCTGACAATGGCATGGAGCATTGTGATGAAAAGGGTACTGGAGCACTGTGAGGAAAGGAGTCATGGATCAATGTGATGACAGGGGTCATGGAGCTTTGTGATGACAACGGTCATGGAGCATTGTGATGACAGTGGTCATGGAGCTTTGTGATGACAAGCGTCATGGATCATTGTGATGACAGGGGTCATGGAGCTTTGTGATGACAAGGGTCATGGATCATTGTGATGACAGGGGTCATGGAGCTTTGTGATGACAAGGTTCATGGAGCATTGTGATGACACGGTCAAGGAACATTGCGATGACAAGAATTCTGGAGCATTGTGATGAAAGGGCATGGAGCATTGTGATTAAAGGTGACAAGGAGCATTGTGATGATATGGGCAGAGAACTTTGTGATGACAGGGGTCATGGAGCATTGTGATGAAAAGTGCCATCGAATATTGTGCTGACAGGGATCATGGAGCATTTTGGTAAGAGAGACCTTGGAGATTTGTGAAGGCAGGCGTCATGGGGCATTGTGATGAGAGCGGTCTTGGAGCATTGTGAGGAAAGGGGTCATGGAGCACTGTGATTACAGGAGCCATGGAGCATTGTGAATACAAAGACTATGGAGCATTGAGACGACAGGGTTCATGGAGCATTGTGATGAAAGTGATCATGGATCATTGTGATGACAAGTGTCCTGGAACCTTGTGATGACACGGTTCATGGAGCATTGTGATGACAAGGACCATGGCGAATTGTAATGACATCTGTCATGGGGCATTGTGATGACAGTGGTCATCTAGAATTGTGATGAAAGTTATCATGGAGCACTGTGATGACAGGGGCCATGGAACATTGTGATGACAAAGGCCATGGAGCATTGTGATGACAAGTGTCATGGGGCATTTTGATGACATTGGCATGGAGCATTATGATGACAACAGTTCTGGAGCATTTTGATGACAAGGGCATGGAGAATTGTGATGACAGGGGCCATGGAACATTGTGATGACATAGGCCATGGAGCATTGTGATGACAAGTGTAATGGGTCATTTTGATGACATTGGCATGGAGCATTATGATGACAAGCGTTCTGGAGCATTTTGATGACAAGGGCATGGAGCATTGTGATGACAGGGCCCATGGAGCATTGCGATGAAAAGGGCAGGGATCACTGTGATGACTGGGTTCATGGAGCATTGTGATGAAAGGGGCCATGGAGCATTGAGATGACAGGCGTCATGAGACATGGTGATGACACTGGTCATGGAGCATTGTGATCAAAGAGATCATGGAGCAATATGATAACAGGGGCCATGGAGCATTGTGATGACAGGTGTATTGGAGCATTGTGATGAAAGTAGTCATGGATCATTGTGATGACATGTGTCCTGGAACACTGTGATGACACAGTTCATCGAGTATTGTGATGACAAGGGTCATAGCGAATTGTGATGACAGGTGTCATGGGGCATTGTGATAACATTGATCATCTAGGAATTGTGATGAAATGTATCATGGAGCACTGTGATGACTGGGGGCATGAAGCATTGAGATGAAAATTGTCCTGGATTATGTGATGACAGCTTCATGGAGAATTGTGATGACAGGGATTATGCAGCATTGTGTTGACAAGGGTATGGACTATTGTGATGACAATGGTCATGGAGCAATGTGATGAAAGTTTTCATGGAACATCGTGATGAAAAGTGCCTGAGAGCATTGTGACGATAAAGGCCATGGAGCATTGTGATGACAAGTATCATGGAGCATTGTAATGAAAGGTTTCATTGTGCACTGTGATGACAAGGGATATGGAGTATTGTGATGAAACTGGTCCTGGAGCATTGTGATAACAGAAGCCGTGGAGCATTGTGATGACAGGCATCATGGAGCATTGTGAAGAAAGGGACGATGGGGAATTGTAATGACAATAGAAAAATGTGATGAAAATGGTCAGCGAGCATAGTGATTAAAGTGGTCATTGAGAATTGTGATGAAAAGCGACATAGAGCATTGTGATGACAAAGGTCAGGGAGAACTGTGATGACCAGGGTCATGTAGCATTGTGATGACACGGTCATGGAACATTGTGATGACAAGAATTCTGGAGCATTGTGATGACAAGGGCCATGGAGCATTGTGATGCCACGGTCATGGAACATTGTGATGACAAGAATTCTGGAGCATTGTGAGGAAAAAGGCATGGAGCATTTTGATTATAGGGGACATGGAACATTGTGATGACAAAGGCCATGGAGCACTGTGGTGACGGGTGTCATGGAGCATTGAGATGAAACGGGTCATGGACCATTATGATGACAGTGGTCATGGAGAATTGTGATGACAGTGGCCACGGGGAATTTGGATGAAAGGCGTACTGGAGCATTTTGAGGAAATGTTTCATGGAGACTTGTGATGACAAGGGCAGTTGAGCATCATGATGACAGGGGTCATGGGGCATTGTGCTGAAAGCGGTCATGGAGCATTGCGATGAAAAGCGCTATGGAGCATTGTGATGACAAGGGCCATGGAGCAATGTGAACACAAGGGACATGGAGCCTTGTGATGACAAGGGTCATGGATCATTGTAAAAACAGATATCTTTGGGCATTGTGATGACAGGGGCATGGAGCATTTTTATGTAAGTTGCCACGGACAATTGTGATGAAAGGGATCATGTGGATTTGTAATGACAAGGGCCATGGAGCATTGAGATGAAACAAATCTTGGAGTATTTTGATGAGAATTGTCATGGAACATTGCGATGAAAAGCACCAAGGAACATTGTGATGACAAGGGCCATCGAGCATTTTGATGACAAGTGTCATGGAGCATTGTGATGACAGGTGTCATGGAGCATCGTGATGACAAATGCCATGGAGAATTGTCATAAGAGGTGGCATTGGGCATTGTGATGAAAGGGGTCATGGAGTACTGTGATTACAGGGGCCATGGAGCATTGTGATAACAAGTGACATGGAGAATAGTGATGACAGGCGTCATAGAGCATTGTGATGACAAGTGCCATTTAGCATTTTGATGACAGGAGTCATCAGGCATTGTGTTGACAGGAGTCACGGAGCATTGTGATGACATGGGCCATGGAGCATTGTGAATACAAGATTCATGGAGCATTGTGATGACACGGGCATGAAGCATGGTGATGAAAACAGACCTGGAGCATTGTGATGACAAGGGCATGGAACATTGTGATTACAGGAGACATGGAATATTGTGATGTTATTGGCAGGGATCATTGTGATTACAGGGATCATAGAGCCTTGTGATGACAACTGTCATGCAATATTGGGCTGACACAGATCATGGAGCATTTTGATGAGAGTGGCCTTGGAGCACAGTGATGAGAAACGTCATGTTTCATTACGGTGACAGTGGTCAAGGAGCATTGTGATGAAAGTGTTCATGGAGCAATGTGATTATTGGGACAATGGAACATTGGGAATACAAAGGCCATGGAGCATTGAGATAACAGAGTTCATGGGGCATTGTGATGAATGTTGTCATGGATCTCTTTGATGACAAGTGTCCTGAAACCTAGTGATGACACGGTTCATACAGCATTGAGATAACAAGGGCCAAGGCGAATTGTGATGACACGTGTCTTGGGGCATTGTGATGACATTGGTCACCTTGCATTGTGATGACAATGGTCATGTAGAATTTTGATTAAAGTTATCATGGATCACTGTGATGCCAAAGGCCAAGGAACATTTTGATGACAAATGTCATTGAGCAATGGGATGACACGGGAATGGAGTATTATGCTGACAAGTGTTCTGGAGCATTGTGATTACAGGGGCCATGGAGCATTGTGATGACAAAGGCATGGAGCATTGTGATGACAGGGGTCATTGAGCATTGTGATTACAAGATCATGAGGCATTGTGATGACAGGGGCCTTGGAGCATTGTGATGACAATGGTCATCAAGCATAGTGATGACAGGGGTCATAGAGCATTGTGATGAGAAAGACCATGGAGCATGGTGATGACAGAGGCCATGGAACATTGTGGTGACAAGGCCATGTACCACTGTGATTACAAGGGTCATGGAGCATTGTGATGACAAGAGCAGGGATCCTTGTGGTGACCAGGGTCATGGAGACTTTTGATGACAACTTTCATGGAACGTTGTGATGACAGGGTTCATGGACCTTTGTGTTGAAAGGGAACATGGAGCAGTGTGATTACAGGGTCCATGGAGCATTGTGAATATATAGGCCATGGAACAATGTGATGACAGGGGTCATGTAGCATTGTGATGACAGGGTCATGGAGCATTGTGATTACAGGTGTTAAGGGGCACTGTGATGACAGGGGGCATGGAGCATTGTGATGAAAATTGTCCTGGAGCATTGTGATGACAGCGGTCACAGAGAGTTGGGATGAAAGGTATCATGCAGCATTGTGATGACAACTGTCATGGATCATTTTGATGACAGGGGTCATGGATTATTCTGATAACAAGGTTCATAAAGCAATTTGATGACATGGGTCATGGAGCATTGTCTTGACACGGGCATGGAGCATTGTAATGATAGGATATCTGGAGCATTGTGATGAAAAGGGGATGGAGCATTTTGATGACAGGGTCCAAGGAGCATTGTGCTGACAATGGCATGGAGCATTGTGATGAAAAGGGTACTGGAGCACTGTGAGGAAAGGAGTCATGGATCAATGTGATGACAGGGGTCATGGAGCTTTGTGATGACAACGGTCATGGAGCATTGTGATGACAGTGGTCATGGAGCTTTGTGATGACAAGCGTCATGGATCATTGTGATGACAGGGGTCATGGAGCTTTGTGATGACAAGGGTCATGGATCATTGTGATGACAGGGGTCATGGAGCTTTGTGATGACAAGGTTCATGGAGCATTGTGATGACACGGTCAAGGAACATTGCGATGACAAGAATTCTGGAGCATTGTGATGAAAGGGCATGGAGCATTGTGATTAAAGGTGACAAGGAGCATTGTGATGATATGGGCAGAGAACTTTGTGATGACAGGGGTCATGGAGCATTGTGATGAAAAGTGCCATCGAATATTGTGCTGACAGGGATCATGGAGCATTTTGGTAAGAGAGGCCTTGGAGATTTGTGAAGGCAGGCGTCATGGGGCATTGTGATGACAGCGGTCTTGGAGCATTGTGATGAAAGGGGTCATGGAGCACTGTGATTACAGGAGCCATGGAGCATTGTGAATACAAAGACTATGGAGCATTGAGACGACAGGGTTCATGGAGCATTGTGATGAAAGTGATCATGGATCATTGTGATGACAAGTGTCCTGGAACCTTGTGATGACACGGTTCATGGAGCATTGTGATGACAAGGACCATGGCGAATTGTGATGACATCTGTAATGGGGCATTGTGATGACAGTGGTCATCTAGAATTGTGATGAAAGTTATCATGGAGCACTGTGATGACAGGGTCATGGAACATTGTGATGAAAAAGGCCATGTAGCATTGTGATGACAAGTGTCATGGGGCATTTTGATGACATTGGCATGGAGCATTATGATGACAAGAGTTCTGGAGCATTTTGATGACAAGGGCATGGAGAATTGTGATGACAGGGGCCATGGAACATTGTGATGACAAAGGCCATGGAGCATTGTGATGACAAGTGTCATGGGGCATTTTGATGACATTGGCATGGAGCATTATGATGACAAGAGTTCTGGAGCATTTTGATGACAAGGGCATGGAGCATTGTGATGACAGGGCCCATGGAGCATTGCGATGAAAAGGGCAGGGATCACTGTGATGACTGGTTTCATGGAGCATTGTGATGAAAGGGGCAATGGAGCATTGAGATGACAGGCGTCATGAGGCATGGTGATGACACTGGTCATGGAGCATTGTGATCAAAGAGATCATGGAGCAATATGATAACAGGGGCCATGGAGCATTGTGATGACAGGTGTATTGGAGCATTGTGATGAAAGTAGTCATGGATCATTGTGATGACATGTGTCCTGGAACACTGTGATGACACAGTTCATCGAATATTGTGATGACAAGGGTCATAGCGAATTGTGATGACAGGTGTCATGGGGCACTGTGATGACATTGATCATCTAGGAATTGTGATGAAATGTATCATGGAGCACTGTGATGACTGGGGGCATGAAGCATTGTTATGAAAATTGTCCTGGATTATGTGATGACAGCAGTCATGGAGAGTTGTGATGACAGGGATTATGCAGCATTGTGTTGACAAGGGTATGGACTATTGTGATGACAATGGTCATGGAGCAATGTGATGAAAGTTTTCATGGAACATCGTGATGAAAAGTGCCTGGGAGCATTGTGACGATAAAGGCCATGGAGCATTGTGATGACAAGTGTCATGGAGCATTGTAATGAAAGGTTTCATTGTGCCCTGTGATGACAAGGGGGATGGAGTATTGTGATGAAACTGGTCCTGGAGCATTGTGATAACAGAAGCCGTGGAGCATTGTGATGACAGGCATCATGGAGCATTGTGAAGAAAGGGACGATAGGGAATTGTAATGACAATAGAGAAATGTGATGAAAATGGTCAGCGAGCATAGTGATTAAAGTGGTCATTGAGAATTGTGATGAAAAGCGACATAGAGCATTGTGATGACAAAGGTCAGGGAGAACTGTGATGACCAGGGTCATGTAGCATTGTGATGACACGGTCATGGAACATTGTGATGACAAGAATTCTGGAGCATTGTGATGACAAGGGCCATGGAGCATTGTGATGCCACGGTCATGGAACATTGTGATGACAAGAATTCTGGAGCATTGTGAGGAAAAAGGCATGGAGCATTTTGATTATAGGGGACATGGAACATTGTGATGAAAAAGGCCATGGAGCACTGTGGTGAAGGGTGTCATGGAGCATTGAGATGAAACGGGTCATGGACCATTATGATGACAGTGGTCATGGAGAATTGTGATGACAGTGGCCACGGGGAATTTGGATGAAAGGTGTACTGGAGCATTTTGAGGAAATGTTTCATGGAGACTTGTGATGACAAGGGCAGTTGAGCATCATGATGACAGGGGTCATGGGGCATTGTGCTGAAAGCGGTCATGGAGCATTGCGATGAAAAGCGCTATGGAGCATTGTGATGACAAGGGCCATGGAGCAATGTGAATACAAGGGACATGGAGCCTTGTGATGACAAGGGTCATGGATCATTGTAAAAACAGATATCTTTGGGCATTGTGATGACAGGGGCATGGAGCATTTTTATGTAAGTTGCCACGGACAATTGTGATGAAAGGGATCATGTGGATTTGTAATGACAAGGGCCATGGAGCATTGAGATGAAACAAATCTTGGAGTATTTTGATGAGAATTGTCATGGAACATTGCGATGAAAAGCACCAAGGAACATTGTGATGACAAGGGCCATCGAGCATTTTGATGACAAGTGTCATGGAGCATTGTGATGACAGGTGTCATGGAGCATCGTGATGACAAATGCCATGGAGAATTGTGATAAGAGGTGGCATTGGGCATTGTGATGAAAGGGGTCATGGAGTACTGTGATTACAGGGGCCATGGAGCATTGTGATAACAAGTGACATGGAGAATAGTGATGACAGGCGTCATAGAGCATTGTGATGACAAGTGCCATTTAGCATTTTGATGACAGGAGTCATCAAGCATTGTGTTGACAGGAGTCACGGAGCATTGTGATGACATGGGCCATGGAGCATTGTGAAGACAAGATTCATGGAGCATTGTGATGACACGGGCATGAAGCATGGTGATGAAAACAGACCTGGAGCATTGTGATGACAAGGGCATGGAGCATTGTGATTACAGGAGACATGGAACATTGTGATATTATTGGCAGGGATCATTGTGATTACAGGGATCATAGAGCCTTGTGATGACAACTGTCATGCAATATTGGGCTGACACAGATCATGGAGCATTTTGATGAGAGTGGCCTTGGAGCACAGTGATGAGAAACGTCATGGGTCATTACGGTGACAGTGGTCAAGGAGCATTGTGATGAAATTGTTCATGGAGCAATGTGATTATTGGGACAATGGAACATTGGGAATACAAAGGCCATGGAGCATTGAGATAACAGAGTTCATGGGGCATTGTGATGAATGTTGTCATGGATCTCTTTGATGACAAGTGTCCTGAAACCTAGTGATGACACGGTTCATACAGCATTGAGATAACAAGAGCCAAGGCGAATTGTGATGACACGTGTCTTGGGGCATTGTGATGACATTAGTCACCTTGCATTGTGATGACAATGGTCATGTAGAATTTTGATTAAAGTTATC
This sequence comes from Balaenoptera physalus, assembly GCF_965194825.1. NCBI lineage: Eukaryota > Metazoa > Chordata > Mammalia > Artiodactyla > Balaenopteridae > Balaenoptera > Balaenoptera physalus. The sequence goes on along the minus strand of NW_028124964.1, from coordinate 73,293 downwards.
ATGGATCACTGTGATGCCAAAGGCCAAGGAACATTTTGATGACAAATGTCATTGAGCAATGGGATGACACGGGAATGGAGTATTATGCTGACAAGTGTTCTGGAGCCTTGTGATTACAGGGGCCATGGAGCATTGTGATGACAAAGGCACGGAGCGTTGTGATGACAGGGGTCATTGAGCATTGTGATTACAAGACCATGAGGCATTGTGATGACAGGGGCCTTGGAGCATTGTGATGACAATGGTCATCAAGCATAGTGATGACAGGGGTCATAGAGCATTGTGATGAGAAAGACCATGGAGCATGGTGATGACAGAGGCCATGGAACATTGTGGTGACAAGGCCATGTACCACTGTGATTACAAGGGTCATGGAGCATTGTGATGACAAGAGCAGGGAACCTTGTGGTGACCAGGGTCATGGAGACTTTTGATGACAACTTTCATGGAACGTTGTGATGACAGGGTTCATGGACCATTGTGTTGAAAGGGAACATGGAGCAGTGTGATTACAGGGTCCATGGAGCATTGTGAATACATAGGCCATGGAACAATGTGATGACAGGGGTCATGTAGCATTGTGATGACAGGGTCATGGAGCATTGTGATTACAGGTGTTAAGGGGCACTGTGATGACAGGGGGCATGGAGCATTGTGATGAAAATTGTCCTGGAGCATTGTGATGACAGCGGTGACAGAGAGTTGGGATGAAAGGTATCATGCAGCATTGTGATGACAACTGTCATGGATCATTTTGATGACAGGGATCATGGATTATTCTGATAACAAGGTTCATAAAGCAATTTGATGACATGGGTCATGGAGCATTGTCTTGACACGGGCATGGAGCATTGTAATGATAGGATATCTGGAGCATTGTGATGAAAAGGGGATGGAGCATTTTGATGACAGGGTCCAAGGAGCATTGTGCTGACAATGGCATGGAGCATTGTGATGAAAAGGGTACTGGAGCACTGTGAGGAAAGGAGTCATGGATCAATGTGATGACAGGGGTCATGGAGCTTTGTGATGACAACGGTCATGGAGCATTGTGATGACAGTGGTCATGGAGCTTTGTGATGACAAGCGTCATGGATCATTGTGATGACAGGGGTCATGGAGCTTTGTGATGACAAGGGTCATGGATCATTGTGATGACAGGGGTCATGGAGCTTTGTGATGACAAGGTTCATGGAGCATTGTGATGACACGGTCAAGGAACATTGCGATGACAAGAATTCTGGAGCATTGTGATGAAAGGGCATGGAGCATTGTGATTAAAGGTGACAAGGAGCATTGTGATGATATGGGCAGAGAACTTTGTGATGACAGGGGTCATGGAGCATTGTGATGAAAAGTGCCATCGAATATTGTGCTGACAGGGATCATGGAGCATTTTGGTAAGAGAGGCCTTGGAGATTTGTGAAGGCAGGCGTCATGGGGCATTGTGATGACAGCGGTCTTGGAGCATTGTGATGAAAGGGGTCATGGAGCACTGTGATTACAGGAGCCATGGAGCATTGTGAATACAAAGACTATGGAGCATTGAGACGACAGGGTTCATGGAGCATTGTGATGAAAGTGATCATGGATCATTGTGATGACAAGTGTCCTGGAACCTTGTGATGACACGGTTCATGGAGGATTGTGATGACAAGGACCATGGCGAATTGTGATGACATCTGTAATGGGGCATTGTGATGACAGTGGTCATCTAGAATTGTGATGAAAGTTATCATGGAGCACTGTGATGACAGGGGCCATGGAACATTGTGATGACAAAGGCCATGTAGCATTGTGATGACAAGTGTCATGGGGCATTTTGATGACATTGGCATGGAGCATTATGATGACAAGAGTTCTGGAGCATTTTGATGACAAGGGCATGGAGAATTGTGATGACAGGGGCCATGGAACATTGTGATGACAAAGGCCATGGAGCATTGTGATGACAAGTGTCATGGGGCATTTTGATGACATTGGCATGGAGCATTATGATGACAAGAGTTCTGGAGCATTTTGATGACAAGGGCATGGAGCATTGTGATGACAGGGCCCATGGAGCATTGCAATGAAAAGGGCAGGGATCACTGTGATGACTGGGTTCATGGAGCATTGTGATGAAAGGGGCCATGGAGCATTGAGATGACAGGCGTCATGAGGCATGGTGATGACACTGGTCATGGAGCATTGTGATCAAAGACATCATGGAGCAATATGATAACAGGGGCCATGGAGCATTGTGATGACAGGTGTATTGGAGCATTGTGATGAAAGTAGTCATGGATCATTGTGATGACATGTGTCCTGGAACACTGTGATGACACAGTTCATCGAGTATTGTGATGACAAGGGTCATAGCGAATTGTGATGACAGGTGTCATGGGGCATTGTGATGACATTGATCCTCTAGGAATTGTGATGAAATGTATCATGGAGCACTGTGATGACTGGGGGCATGAAGCATTGTTATGAAAATTGTCCTGGATTATGTGATGACAGCAGTCATGGAGAATTGTGATGACAGGGATTATGCAGCATTGTGTTGACAAGGGTATGGACTATTGTGATGACAATGGTCATGGAGCAATGTGATGAAAGTTTTCATGGAACATCGTGATGAAAAGTGCCTGGGAGCATTGTGACAATAAAGGCCATGGAGCATTGTGATGACAAGTGTCATGGAGCATTGTAATGAAAGGTTTCATTGTGCACTGTGATGACAAGGGGGATGGAGTATTGTGATGAAACTGGTCCTGGAGCATTGTGATAACAGAAGCCGTGGAGCATTGTGATGACAGGCATCATGGAGCATTGTTAAGAAAGGGACGATAGGGAATTGTAATGACAATAGAGAAATGTGATGAAATTGGTCAGCGAGCATAGTGATTAAAGTGGTCATTGAGAATTGTGATGAAAAGCGACATAGAGCATTGTGATGACAAAGGTCAGGGAGAACTGTGATGACCAGGGTCATGTAGCATTGTGATGACACGGTCATGGAACATTGTGATGACAAGAATTCTGGAGCATTGTGATGACAAGGGCCATGGAGCATTGTGATGCCACGGTCATGGAACATTGTGATGACAAGAATTCTGGAGCATTGTGAGGAAAAAGGCATGGAGCATTTTGATTATAGGGGACATGGAACATTGTGATGAAAAAGGCCATGGAGCACTGTGGTGACGGGTGTCATGGAGCATTGAGATGAAACGGGTCATGGACCATTATGATGAGAGTGGTCATGGAGAATTGTGATGACAGTGGCCACGGGGAATTTGGATGAAAGGCATACTGGAGCATTTTGAGGAAATGTTTCATGGAGACTTGTGATGACAAGGGCAGTTGAGCATCATGATGACAGGGGTCATGGGGCATTGTGCTGAAAGCGGTCATGGAGCATTGCGATGAAAAGCACTATGGAGCATTTTGATGACAAGGGCCATGGAGCAATGTGAATACAAGGGACATGGAGCCTTGTGATGACAAGGGTCATGGATCATTGTAAAAACAGATATCTTTGGGCATTGTGATGACAGGGGCATGGAGCAATGTGAAAACAAGGGACATGGAGCCTTGTGATGAGAAGGGTCATGGATCATTGTAAAAACAGATATCTTTGGGCATTGTGATGACAGGGGCATGGAGCATTTTTATGTAAGTTGCCATGGACAATTGTGATGAAAGGGATCATGTGGATTTGTAATGACAAGGGCCATGGAGCATTGGGATGAAACAAATCTTGGAGTATTTTGATGAGAGTTGTCATGGAACATTGCGATGAAAAGCACCAAGGAAACTTGTGATGAAAAGGGCCATCGAGCATTTTGATGACAAGTGTCATGGAGCATTGTGATGACAGGTGTCATGGAGCATCGTGATGACAAATGCCATGGAGAATTGTGATAAGAGGTGGCATTGGGCATTGTGATGAAAGGGGTCATGGAGTACTGTGATTACAGGGGCCATGGAGCATTGTGATAACAAGTGACATGGAGAATAGTGATGACAGGCGTCATAGAGCATTGTGATGACAAGTGCCATTTAGCATTTTGATGACAGGAGTCATCAGGCATTGTGTTGACAGGAGGCACGGAGAATTGTGATGACATGGGCCATGGAGCATTGTGAAGACAAGATTCATGGAGCATTGTGATGACACGGGCATGAAGCATGGTGATGAAAACAGACCTGGAGCATTGTGATGACAAGGGCATGGAGCATTGTGATTACAGGAGACATGGAACATTGTGATGTTATTGGCAGGGATCATTGTGATTACAGGGATCATAGAGCCTTGTGATGACAACTGTCATGCAATATTGGGCTGACACAGATCATGGAGCATTTTGATGAGAGTGGCCTTGGAGCACAGTGATGAGAAACGTCATGGGTCATTACGGTGACAGTGGTCAAGGAGCATTGTGATGAAAGTGTTCATGGAGCAATGTGATTATTGGGACAATGGAACATTGGGAATACAAAGGCCATGGAGCATTGAGATAACAGAGTTCATGGGGCATTGTGATGAATGTTGTCATGGATCTCTTTGAGGACAAGTGTCCTGAAACCTAGTGATGACACGGTTCATACAGCATTGAGATAACAAGGGCCAAGGGGAATTGTGATGACAGGTGTCTTGGGGCATCGTGATGACATTGGTCACCTTGCATTGTGATGACAATGGTCATGTAGAATTTTGATTAAAGTTATCATGGATCACTGTGATGCCAAAGGCCAAGGAACATTTTGATGACAAATGTCATTGAGCAATGGGATGACACGGGAATGGAGTATTATGCTGACAAGTGTTCTGGAGCCTTGTGATTACAGGGGCCATGGAGAATTGTGATGACAAAGGCACGGAGCGTTGTGATGACAGGGGTCATTGAGCATTGTGATTACAAGACCATGAGGCATTGTGATGACAGGGTCCTTGGAGCATTGTGATGACAATGGTCAACAAGCATAGTGATGACAGGGGTCATAGAGCATTGTGATGAGAAAGACCATGGAGCATGGTGATGACAGAGGCCATGGAACATTGCGGTGACAAGGCCATGTACCACTGTGATTTCAAGGGTCATGGAGCATTGTGATGACAAGAGCAGGGAACCTTGTGGTGACCAGGGTCATGGAGACTTTTGATGACAACTTTCATGGAACGTTGTGATGACAGGGTTCATGGACCATTGTGTTGAAAGGGAACATGGAGCAGTGTGATTACAGGGTCCATGGAGCATTGTGAATACATAGGCCATGGAACAATGTGATGACAGGGGTCATGTAGCATTGTGATGACAGGGTCATGGAGCATTGTGATTACAGGTGTTAAGGGGCACTGTGATGACAGGGGGCATGGAGCATTGTGATGAAAATTGTCCTGGAGCATTGTGATGACAGCGGTGACAGAGAGTTGGGATGAAAGGTATCATGCAGCATTGTGATGACAACTGTCATGGATCATTTTGATGACAGGGATCATGGATTATTCTGATAACAAGGTTCATAAAGCAATTTGATGACATGGGTCATGGAGCATTGTCTTGACACGGGCATGGAGCATTGTAATGATAGGATATCTGGAGCATTGTGATGAAAAGGGGATGGAGCATTTTGATGACAGGGTCCAAGGAGCATTGTGCTGACAATGGCATGGAGCATTGTGATGAAAAGGGTACTGGAGCACTGTGAGGAAAGGAGTCATGGATCAATGTGATGACAGGGGTCATGGAGCTTTGTGATGACAACGGTCATGGAGCATTGTGATGACAGTGGTCATGGAGCTTTGTGATGACAAGCGTCATGGATCATTGTGATGACAGGGGTCATGGAGCTTTGTGATGACAAGGGTCATGGATCATGGTGATGACAGGGGTCATGGAGCTTTGTGATGACAAGGTTCATGGAGCATTGTGATGACACGGTCAAGGAACATTGCGATGACAAGAATTCTGGAGCATTGTGATGAAAGGGCATGGAGCATTGTGATTAAAGGTGACAAGGAGCATTGTGATGATATGGGCAGAGAACTTTGTGATGACAGGGGTCATGGAGCATTGTGATGAAAAGTGCCATCGAATATTGTGCTGACAGGGATCATGGAGCATTTTGGTAAGAGAGGCCTTGGAGATTTGTGAAGGCAGGCGTCATGGGGCATTGTGATGACAGCGGTCTTGGAGCATTGTGATGAAAGGGGTCATGGAGCACTGTGATTACAGGAGCCATGGAGCATTGTGAATACAAAGACTATGGAGCATTGAGACGACAGGGTTCATGGAGCATTGTGATGAAAGTGATCATGGATCATTGTGATGACAGTGTCCTGGAACCTTGTGATGACACGGTTCATGGAGCATTGTGATGACAAGGACCATGGCGAATTGTGATGACATCTGTCATGGGGCATTGTGATGACACTGGTCATCTAGAATTGTGATGAAAGTTATCATGGAGCACTGTGATGACAGGGGCCATGGAACATTGTGATGACAAAGGCCATGGAGCATTGTGATGACAAGTGTCATGGGGCATTTTGATGACATTGGCATGGAGCATTATGATGACAAGAGTTCTGGAGCATTTTGATGACAAGGGCATGGAGCATTGTGATGACAGGGCCCTTGGAGCATTGCGATGAAAAGGGCAGGGATCACTGTGATGACTGGGTTCATGGAGCATTGTGATGAAAGGGGCCATGGAGCATTGAGATGACAGGCTTCATGAGGCATGGTGATGACACTGGTCATGGAGCATTGTGATCAAAGACATCATGGAGCAATATGATAACAGGGGCCATGGAGCATTGTGATGACAGGTGTATTGGAGCATTGTGATGAAAGTAGTCATGGATCATTGTGATGACATGTGTCCTGGAACACTGTGATGACACAGTTCATCGAGTATTGTGATGACAAGGGTCATAGCGAATTGTGATGACAGGTGTCATGGGGCATTGTGATGACATTGATCCTCTAGGAATTGTGATGAAATGTATCATGGAGCACTGTGATGACTGGGGGCATGAAGCATTGTTATGAAAATTGTCCTGGATTATGTGATGACAGCAGTCATGGAGAATTGTGATGACAGGGATTATGCAGCATTGTGTTGACAAGGGTATGGACTATTGTGATGACAATGGTCACGGAGCAATGTGATGAAAGTTTTCATGGAACATCGTGATGAAAAGTGCCTGGGAGCATTGTGACGATAAAGGCCATGGAGCATTGTGATGACAAGTGTCATGGAGCATTGTAATGAAAGGTTTCATTGTGCACTGTGATGACAAGGGGGATGGAGTATTGTGATGAAACTGGTCCTGGAGCATTGTGATAACAGAAGCCGTGGAGCATTGTGATGACAGGCATCATGGAGCATTGTGAAGAAAGGGACGATAGGGAATTGTAATGACAATAGAGAAATGTGATGAAAATGGTCAGCGAGCATAGTGATTAAAGTGGTCATTGAGAATTGTGATGAAAAGCGACATAGAGCATTGTGATGACAAAGGTCAGGGAGAACTGTGATGACCAGGGTCATGTAGCATTGTGATGACACGGTCATGGAACATTGTGATGACAAGAATTCTGGAGCATTGTGATGACAAGGGCCATGGAGCATTGTGATGCCACGGTCATGGAACATTGTGATGACAAGAATTCTGGAGCATTGTGAGGAAAAAGGCATGGAGCATTTTGATTATAGGGGACATGGAACATTGTGATGAAAAAGGCCATGGAGCACTGTGGTGACGGGTGTCATGGAGCATTGAGATGAAACGGGTCATGGACCATTATGATGAGAGTGGTCATGGAGAATTGTGATGACAGTGGCCACGGGGAATTTGGATGAAAGGCATACTGGAGCATTTTGAGGAAATGTTTCATGGAGACTTGTGATGACAAGGGCAGTTGAGCATCATGATGACAGGGGTCATGGGGCATTGTGCTGAAAGCGGTCATGGAGCATTGCGATGAAAAGCACTATGGAGCATTTTGATGACAAGGGCCATGGAGCAATGTGAATACAAGGGACATGGAGCCTTGTGATGACAAGGGTCATGGATCATTGTAAAAACAGATATCTTTGGGCATTGTGATGACAGGGGCATGGAGCAATGTGAAAACAAGGGACATGGAGCCTTGTGATGAGAAGGGTCATGGATCATTGTAAAAACAGATATCTTTGGGCATTGTGATGACAGGGGCATGGAGCATTTTTATGTAAGTTGCCACGGACAATTGTGATGAAAGGGATCATGTGGATTTGTAATGACAAGGGCCATGGAGCATTGAGATGAAACAAATCTTGGAGTATTTTGATGAGAATTGTCATGGAACATTGCGATGAAAAGCACCAAGGAACATTGTGATGACAAGAGCCATCGAGCATTTTGATGACAACTGTCATGGAGCATTGTGATGACAGGTGTCATGGAGCATCGTGATGACAAATGCCATGGAGAATTGTGATAAGAGGTGGCATTGGGCATTGTGATGAAAGGGGTCATGGAGTACTGTGATTACAGGGGCCATGGAGCATTGTGATAACAAGTGACATGGAGAATAGTGATGACAGGCGTCATAGAGCATTTTGATGACAAGTGCCATTTAGCATTTTGATGACAGGAGTCATCATGCATTGTGTTGACAGGAGTCACGTAGCATTGTGATGACATGGGCCATGGAGCATTGTGAAGACAAGATTCATGGAGCATTGTGATGACACGGGCATGAAGCATGGTGATGAAAACAGACCTGGAGCATTGTGATGACAAGGGCATGGAGCATTGTGATTACAGGAGACATGGAACATTGTGATGTTATTGGCAGGGATCATTGTGATTACAGGGATCATAGAGCCTTGTGATGACAACTGTCATGCAATATTGGGCTGACACAGATCATGGAGCATTTTGATGAGAGTGGCCTTGGAGCACAGTGATGAGAAACGTCATGGGTCATTACGGTGACAGTGGTCAAGGAGCATTGTGATGAAAGTGTTCATGGAGCAATGTGATTATTGGGACAATGGAACATTGGGAATACAAAGGCCATGGAGCATTGAGATAACAGAGTTCATGGGGCATTGTGATGAATGTTGTCATGGATCTCTTTGATGACAAGTGTCCTGAAACCTAGTGATGACACGGTTCATACAGCATTGAGAAAACAAGAGCCAAGGCGAATTGTGATGACACGTGTCTTGGGGCATTGTGATGACATTGGTCACCTTGCATTGTGATGACAATGGTCATGTAGAATTTTGATTAAAGTTATCATGGATCACTGTGATGCCAAAGGCCAAGGAACATTTTGATGACAAATGTCATTGAGCAATGGGATGACACGGGAATGGAGTATTATGCTGACAAGTGTTCTGGAGCCTTGTGATTACAGGGGCCATGGAGCATTGTGATGACAAAGGCACGGAGCGTTGTGATGACAGGGGTCATTGAGCATTGTGATTACAAGACCATGAGGCATTGTGATGACAGGGGCCTTGGAGCATTGTGATGACAATGGTCATCAAGCATAGTGATGACAGGGGTCATAGAGCATTGTGATGAGAAAGACCATGGAGCATGGTGATGACAGAGGCCATGGAACATTGTGGTGACAAGGCCATGTACCACTGTGATTACAAGGGTCATGGAGCATTGTGATGACAAGAGCAGGGAACCTTGTGGTGACCAGGGTCATGGAGACTTTTGATGACAACTTTCATGGAACGTTGTGATGACAGGGTTCATGGACCATTGTGTTGAAAGGGAACATGGAGCAGTGTGATTACAGGGTCCATGGAGCATTGTGAATACATAGGCCATGGAACAATGTGATGACAGGGGTCATGTAGCATTGTGATGACAGGGTCATGGAGCATTGTGATTACAGGTGTTAAGGGGCACTGTGATGACAGGGGGCATGGAGCATTGTGATGAAAATTGTCCTGGAGCATTGTGATGACAGCGGTGACAGAGAGTTGGGATGAAAGGTATCATGCAGCATTGTGATGACAACTGTCATGGATCATTTTGATGACAGGGGTCATGGATTATTCTGATAACAAGTTTCATAAAACAATTTGATGACATGGGTCATGGAGCATTGTCTTGACACGGGCATGGAGCATTGTAATGATAGGATATCTGGAGCATTGTGATGAAAAGGGGATGGAGCATTTTGATGACAGGGTCCAAGGAGCATTGTGCTGACAATGGCATGGAGCATTGTGATGAAAAGGGTACTGGAGCACTGTGAGGAAAGGAGTCATGGATCAATGTGATGACAGGGGTCATGGAGCTTTGTGATGACAACGGTCATGGAGCATTGTGATGACAGTGGTCATGGAGCTTTGTGATGACAAGCGTCATGGATCATTGTGATGACAGGGGTCATGGAGCTTTGTGATGACAAGGGTCATGGATCATTGTGATGACAGGGGTCATGGAGCTTTGTGATGACAAGGTTCATGGAGCATTGTGATGACACGGTCAAGGAACATTGCGATGACAAGAATTCTGGAGCATTGTGATGAAAGGGCATGGAGCATTGTGATTAAAGGTGACAAGGAGCATTGTGATGATATGGGCAGAGAACTTTGTGATGACAGGGGTCATGGAGCATTGTGATGAAAAGTGCCATCGAATATTGTGCTGACAGGGATCATGGAGCATTTTGGTAAGAGAGACCTTGGAGATTTGTGAAGGCAGGCGTCATGGGGCATTGTGATGAGAGCGGTCTTGGAGCATTGTGAGGAAAGGGGTCATGGAGCACTGTGATTACAGGAGCCATGGAGCATTGTGAATACAAAGACTATGGAGCATTGAGACGACAGGGTTCATGGAGCATTGTGATGAAAGTGATCATGGATCATTGTGATGACAAGTGTCCTGGAACCTTGTGATGACACGGTTCATGGAGCATTGTGATGACAAGGACCATGGCGAATTGTAATGACATCTGTCATGGGGCATTGTGATGACAGTGGTCATCTAGAATTGTGATGAAAGTTATCATGGAGCACTGTGATGACAGGGGCCATGGAACATTGTGATGACAAAGGCCATGGAGCATTGTGATGACAAGTGTCATGGGGCATTTTGATGACATTGGCATGGAGCATTATGATGACAACAGTTCTGGAGCATTTTGATGACAAGGGCATGGAGAATTGTGATGACAGGGGCCATGGAACATTGTGATGACATAGGCCATGGAGCATTGTGATGACAAGTGTAATGGGTCATTTTGATGACATTGGCATGGAGCATTATGATGACAAGCGTTCTGGAGCATTTTGATGACAAGGGCATGGAGCATTGTGATGACAGGGCCCATGGAGCATTGCGATGAAAAGGGCAGGGATCACTGTGATGACTGGGTTCATGGAGCATTGTGATGAAAGGGGCCATGGAGCATTGAGATGACAGGCGTCATGAGACATGGTGATGACACTGGTCATGGAGCATTGTGATCAAAGAGATCATGGAGCAATATGATAACAGGAGCCATGGAGCATTGTGATGACAGGTGTATTGGAGCATTGTGATGAAAGTAGTCATGGATCATTGTGATGACATGTGTCCTGGAACACTGTGATGACACAGTTCATCGAGTATTGTGATGACAAGGGTCATAGCGAATTGTGATGACAGGTGTCATGGGGCATTGTGATAACATTGATCATCTAGGAATTGTGATGAAATGTATCATGGAGCACTGTGATGACTGGGGGCATGAAGCATTGAGATGAAAATTGTCCTGGATTATGTGATGACAGCTTCATGGAGAATTGTGATGACAGGGATTATGCAGCATTGTGTTGACAAGGGTATGGACTATTGTGATGACAATGGTCATGGAGCAATGTGATGAAAGTTTTCATGGAACATCGTGATGAAAAGTGCCTGAGAGCATTGTGACGATAAAGGCCATGGAGCATTGTGATGACAAGTATCATGGAGCATTGTAATGAAAGGTTTCATTGTGCACTGTGATGACAAGGGATATGGAGTATTGTGATGAAACTGGTCCTGGAGCATTGTGATAACAGAAGCCGTGGAGCATTGTGATGACAGGCATCATGGAGCATTGTGAAGAAAGGGACGATGGGGAATTGTAATGACAATAGAGAAATGTGATGAAAATGGTCAGCGAGCATAGTGATTAAAGTGGTCATTGAGAATTGTGATGAAAAGCGACATAGAGCATTGTGATGACAAAGGTCAGGGAGAACTGTGATGACCAGGGTCATGTAGCATTGTGATGACACGGTCATGGAACATTGTGATGACAAGAATTCTGGAGCATTGTGATGACAAGGGCCATGGAGCATTGTGATGCCACGGTCATGGAACATTGTGATGACAAGAATTCTGGAGCATTGTGAGGAAAAAGGCATGGAGCATTTTGATTATAGGGGACATGGAACATTGTGATGACAAAGGCCATGGAGCACTGTGGTGACGGGTGTCATGGAGCATTGAGATGAAACGGGTCATGGACCATTATGATGACAGTGGTCATGGAGAATTGTGATGACAGTGGCCACGGGGAATTTGGATGAAAGGCGTACTGGAGCATTTTGAGGAAATGTTTCATGGAGACTTGTGATGACAAGGGCAGTTGAGCATCATGATGACAGGGGTCATGGGGCATTGTGCTGAAAGCGGTCATGGAGCATTGCGATGAAAAGCGCTATGGAGCATTGTGATGACAAGGGCCATGGAGCAATGTGAACACAAGGGACATGGAGCCTTGTGATGACAAGGGTCATGGATCATTGTAAAAACAGATATCTTTGGGCATTGTGATGACAGGGGCATGGAGCATTTTTATGTAAGTTGCCACGGACAATTGTGATGAAAGGGATCATGTGGATTTGTAATGACAAGGGCCATGGAGCATTGAGATGAAACAAATCTTGGAGTATTTTGATGAGAATTGTCATGGAACATTGCGATGAAAAGCACCAAGGAACATTGTGATGACAAGGGCCATCGAGCATTTTGATGACAAGTGTCATGGAGCATTGTGATGACAGGTGTCATGGAGCATCGTGATGACAAATGCCATGGAGAATTGTCATAAGAGGTGGCATTGGGCATTGTGATGAAAGGGGTCATGGAGTACTGTGATTACAGGGGCCATGGAGCATTGTGATAACAAGTGACATGGAGAATAGTGATGACAGGCGTCATAGAGCATTGTGATGACAAGTGCCATTTAGCATTTTGATGACAGGAGTCATCAGGCATTGTGTTGACAGGAGTCACGGAGCATTGTGATGACATGGGCCATGGAGCATTGTGAATACAAGATTCATGGAGCATTGTGATGACACGGGCATGAAGCATGGTGATGAAAACAGACCTGGAGCATTGTGATGACAAGGGCATGGAACATTGTGATTACAGGAGACATGGAATATTGTGATGTTATTGGCAGGGATCATTGTGATTACAGGGATCATAGAGCCTTGTGATGACAACTGTCATGCAATATTGGGCTGACACAGATCATGGAGCATTTTGATGAGAGTGGCCTTGGAGCACAGTGATGAGAAACGTCATGTTTCATTACGGTGACAGTGGTCAAGGAGCATTGTGATGAAAGTGTTCATGGAGCAATGTGATTATTGGGACAATGGAACATTGGGAATACAAAGGCCATGGAGCATTGAGATAACAGAGTTCATGGGGCATTGTGATGAATGTTGTCATGGATCTCTTTGATGACAAGTGTCCTGAAACCTAGTGATGACACGGTTCATACAGCATTGAGATAACAAGGGCCAAGGCGAATTGTGATGACACGTGTCTTGGGGCATTGTGATGACATTGGTCACCTTGCATTGTGATGACAATGGTCATGTAGAATTTTGATTAAAGTTATCATGGATCACTGTGATGCCAAAGGCCAAGGAACATTTTGATGACAAATGTCATTGAGCAATGGGATGACACGGGAATGGAGTATTATGCTGACAAGTGTTCTGGAGCATTGTGATTACAGGGGCCATGGAGCATTGTGATGACAAAGGCATGGAGCATTGTGATGACAGGGGTCATTGAGCATTGTGATTACAAGATCATGAGGCATTGTGATGACAGGGGCCTTGGAGCATTGTGATGACAATGGTCATCAAGCATAGTGATGACAGGGGTCATAGAGCATTGTGATGAGAAAGACCATGGAGCATGGTGATGACAGAGGCCATGGAACATTGTGGTGACAAGGCCATGTACCACTGTGATTACAAGGGTCATGGAGCATTGTGATGACAAGAGCAGGGATCCTTGTGGTGACCAGGGTCATGGAGACTTTTGATGACAACTTTCATGGAACGTTGTGATGACAGGGTTCATGGACCTTTGTGTTGAAAGGGAACATGGAGCAGTGTGATTACAGGGTCCATGGAGCATTGTGAATATATAGGCCATGGAACAATGTGATGACAGGGGTCATGTAGCATTGTGATGACAGGGTCATGGAGCATTGTGATTACAGGTGTTAAGGGGCACTGTGATGACAGGGGGCATGGAGCATTGTGATGAAAATTGTCCTGGAGCATTGTGATGACAGCGGTCACAGAGAGTTGGGATGAAAGGTATCATGCAGCATTGTGATGACAACTGTCATGGATCATTTTGATGACAGGGGTCATGGATTATTCTGATAACAAGGTTCATAAAGCAATTTGATGACATGGGTCATGGAGCATTGTCTTGACACGGGCATGGAGCATTGTAATGATAGGATATCTGGAGCATTGTGATGAAAAGGGGATGGAGCATTTTGATGACAGGGTCCAAGGAGCATTGTGCTGACAATGGCATGGAGCATTGTGATGAAAAGGGTACTGGAGCACTGTGAGGAAAGGAGTCATGGATCAATGTGATGACAGGGGTCATGGAGCTTTGTGATGACAACGGTCATGGAGCATTGTGATGACAGTGGTCATGGAGCTTTGTGATGACAAGCGTCATGGATCATTGTGATGACAGGGGTCATGGAGCTTTGTGATGACAAGGGTCATGGATCATTGTGATGACAGGGGTCATGGAGCTTTGTGATGACAAGGTTCATGGAGCATTGTGATGACACGGTCAAGGAACATTGCGATGACAAGAATTCTGGAGCATTGTGATGAAAGGGCATGGAGCATTGTGATTAAAGGTGACAAGGAGCATTGTGATGATATGGGCAGAGAACTTTGTGATGACAGGGGTCATGGAGCATTGTGATGAAAAGTGCCATCGAATATTGTGCTGACAGGGATCATGGAGCATTTTGGTAAGAGAGGCCTTGGAGATTTGTGAAGGCAGGCGTCATGGGGCATTGTGATGACAGCGGTCTTGGAGCATTGTGATGAAAGGGGTCATGGAGCACTGTGATTACAGGAGCCATGGAGCATTGTGAATACAAAGACTATGGAGCATTGAGACGACAGGGTTCATGGAGCATTGTGATGAAAGTGATCATGGATCATTGTGATGACAAGTGTCCTGGAACCTTGTGATGACACGGTTCATGGAGCATTGTGATGACAAGGACCATGGCGAATTGTGATGACATCTGTAATGGGGCATTGTGATGACAGTGGTCATCTAGAATTGTGATGAAAGTTATCATGGAGCACTGTGATGACAGGGTCATGGAACATTGTGATGACAAAGGCCATGTAGCATTGTGATGACAAGTGTCATGGGGCATTTTGATGACATTGGCATGGAGCATTATGATGACAAGAGTTCTGGAGCATTTTGATGACAAGGGCATGGAGAATTGTGATGACAGGGGCCATGGAACATTGTGATGACAAAGGCCATGGAGCATTGTGATGACAAGTGTCATGGGGCATTTTGATGACATTGGCATGGAGCATTATGATGACAAGAGTTCTGGAGCATTTTGATGACAAGGGCATGGAGCATTGTGATGACAGGGCCCATGGAGCATTGCGATGAAAAGGGCAGGGATCACTGTGATGACTGGTTTCATGGAGCATTGTGATGAAAGGGGCCATGGAGCATTGAGATGACAGGCGTCATGAGGCATGGTGATGACACTGGTCATGGAGCATTGTGATCAAAGAGATCATGGAGCAATATGATAACAGGGGCCATGGAGCATTGTGATGACAGGTGTATTGGAGCATTGTGATGAAAGTAGTCATGGATCATTGTGATGACATGTGTCCTGGAACACTGTGATGACACAGTTCATCGAATATTGTGATGACAAGGGTCATAGCGAATTGTGATGACAGGTGTCATGGGGCACTGTGATGACATTGATCATCTAGGAATTGTGATGAAATGTATCATGGAGCACTGTGATGACTGGGGGCATGAAGCATTGTTATGAAAATTGTCCTGGATTATGTGATGACAGCAGTCATGGAGAGTTGTGATGACAGGGATTATGCAGCATTGTGTTGACAAGGGTATGGACTATTGTGATGACAATGGTCATGGAGCAATGTGATGAAAGTTTTCATGGAACATCGTGATGAAAAGTGCCTGGGAGCATTGTGACGATAAAGGCCATGGAGCATTGTGATGACAAGTGTCATGGAGCATTGTAATGAAAGGTTTCATTGTGCCCTGTGATGACAAGGGGGATGGAGTATTGTGATGAAACTGGTCCTGGAGCATTGTGATAACAGAAGCCGTGGAGCATTGTGATGACAGGCATCATGGAGCATTGTGAAGAAAGGGACGATAGGGAATTGTAATGACAATAGAGAAATGTGATGAAAATGGTCAGCGAGCATAGTGATTAAAGTGGTCATTGAGAATTGTGATGAAAAGCGACATAGAGCATTGTGATGACAAAGGTCAGGGAGAACTGTGATGACCAGGGTCATGTAGCATTGTGATGACACGGTCATGGAACATTGTGATGACAAGAATTCTGGAGCATTGTGATGACAAGGGCCATGGAGCATTGTGATGCCACGGTCATGGAACATTGTGATGACAAGAATTCTGGAGCATTGTGAGGAAAAAGGCATGGAGCATTTTGATTATAGGGGACATGGAACATTGTGATGAAAAAGGCCATGGAGCACTGTGGTGAAGGGTGTCATGGAGCATTGAGATGAAACGGGTCATGGACCATTATGATGACAGTGGTCATGGAGAATTGTGATGACAGTGGCCACGGGGAATTTGGATGAAAGGTGTACTGGAGCATTTTGAGGAAATGTTTCATGGAGACTTGTGATGACAAGGGCAGTTGAGCATCATGATGACAGGGGTCATGGGGCATTGTGCTGAAAGCGGTCATGGAGCATTGCGATGAAAAGCGCTATGGAGCATTGTGATGACAAGGGCCATGGAGCAATGTGAATACAAGGGACATGGAGCCTTGTGATGACAAGGGTCATGGATCATTGTAAAAACAGATATCTTTGGGCATTGTGATGACAGGGGCATGGAGCATTTTTATGTAAGTTGCCACGGACAATTGTGATGAAAGGGATCATGTGGATTTGTAATGACAAGGGCCATGGAGCATTGAGATGAAACAAATCTTGGAGTATTTTGATGAGAATTGTCATGGAACATTGCGATGAAAAGCACCAAGGAACATTGTGATGACAAGGGCCATCGAGCATTTTGATGACAAGTGTCATGGAGCATTGTGATGACAGGTGTCATGGAGCATCGTGATGACAAATGCCATGGAGAATTGTGATAAGAGGTGGCATTGGGCATTGTGATGAAAGGGGTCATGGAGTACTGTGATTACAGGGGCCATGGAGCATTGTGATAACAAGTGACATGGAGAATAGTGATGACAGGCGTCATAGAGCATTGTGATGACAAGTGCCATTTAGCATTTTGATGACAGGAGTCATCAAGCATTGTGTTGACAGGAGTCACGGAGCATTGTGATGACATGGGCCATGGAGCATTGTGAAGACAAGATTCATGGAGCATTGTGATGACACGGGCATGAAGCATGGTGATGAAAACAGACCTGGAGCATTGTGATGACAAGGGCATGGAGCATTGTGATTACAGGAGACATGGAACATTGTGATATTATTGGCAGGGATCATTGTGATTACAGGGATCATAGAGCCTTGTGATGACAACTGTCATGCAATATTGGGCTGACACAGATCATGGAGCATTTTGATGAGAGTGGCCTTGGAGCACAGTGATGAGAAACGTCATGGGTCATTACGGTGACAGTGGTCAAGGAGCATTGTGATGAAATTGTTCATGGAGCAATGTGATTATTGGGACAATGGAACATTGGGAATACAAAGGCCATGGAGCATTGAGATAACAGAGTTCATGGGGCATTGTGATGAATGTTGTCATGGATCTCTTTGATGACAAGTGTCCTGAAACCTAGTGATGACACGGTTCATACAGCATTGAGATAACAAGAGCCAAGGCGAATTGTGATGACACGTGTCTTGGGGCATTGTGATGACATTGGTCACCTTGCATTGTGATGACAATGGTCATGTAGAATTTTGATTAAAGTTATCATGGATCACTGTGATGCCAAAGGCCAAGGAACATTTTGATGACAAATGTCATTGAGCAATGGGATGACACGGGAATGGAGTATTATGCTGACAAGTGTTCTGGAGCCTTGTGATTACAGGGGCCATGGAGCATTGTGATGACAAAGGCACGGAGCGTTGTGATGACAGGGGTCATTGAGCATTGTGATTACAAGACCATGAGGCATTGTGATGACAGGGGCCTTGGAGCATTGTGATGACAATGGTCATCAAGCATAGTGATGACAGGGGTCATAGAGCATTGTGATGAGAAAGACCATGGAGCATGGTGATGACAGAGGCCATGGAACATTGTGGTGACAAGGCCATGTACCACTGTGATTACAAGGGTCATGGAGCATTGTGATGACAAGAGCAGGGAACCTTGTGGTGACCAGGGTCATGGAGACTTTTGATGACAACTTTCATGGAACGTTGTGATGACAGGGTTCATGGACCATTGTGTTGAAAGGGAACATGGAGCAGTGTGATTACAGGGTCCATGGAGCATTGTGAATACATAGGCCATGGAACAATGTGATGACAGGGGTCATGTAGCATTGTGATGACAGGGTCATGGAGCATTGTGATTACAGGTGTTAAGGGGCACTGTGATGACAGGGGGCATGGAGCATTGTGATGAAAATTGTCCTGGAGCATTGTGATGACAGCGGTCACAGAGAGTTGGGATGAAAGGTATCATGCAGCATTGTGATGACAACTGTCATGGATCATTTTGATGACAGGGGTCATGGATTATTCTGATAACAAGGTTCATAAAGCAATTTGATGACATGGGTCATGGAGCATTGTCTTGACACGGGCATGGAGCATTGTAATGATAGGATATCTGGAGCATTGTGATGAAAAGGGAATGGAGCATTTTGATGAAAGGGTCCAAGGAGCATTGTGCTGACAATGGCATGGAGCATTGTGATGAAAAGGGTACTGGAGCACTGTGAGGAAAGGAGTCATGGATCAATGTGATGACAGGGGTCATGGAGCTTTGTGATGACAACGGTCATGGAGCATTGTGATGACAGTGGTCATGGAGCTTTGTGATGACAAGCGTCATGGATCATTGTGATGACAGGGGTCATGGAGCTTTGTGATGACAAGGGTCATGGATCATTGTGCTGACAGGGATCATGGAGCTTTGTGATGACAAGGTTCATGGAGCATTGTGATGACACGGTCAAGGAACATTGCGATGACAAGAATTCTGGAGCATTGTGATGAAAGGGCATGGAGCATTGTGATTAAAGGTGACAAGGAGCATTGTGATGATATGGGCAGAGAACTTTGTGATGACAGGGGTCATGGAGCATTGTGATGAAAAGTGCCATCGAATATTGTGCTGACAGGGATCATGGAGCATTTTGGTAAGAGAGGCCTTGGAGATTTGTGAAGGCAGGCGTCATGGGGCATTGTGATGACAGCGGTCTTGGAGCATTGTGATGAAAGGGGTCATGGAGCACTGTGATTACAGGAGCCATGGAGCATTGTGAATACAAAGACTATGGAGCATTGAGACGACAGGGTTCATGGAGCATTGTGATGAAAGTGATCATGGATCATTGTGATGACAAGTGTCCTGGAACCTTGTGATGACACGGTTCATGGAGCATTGTGATGACAAGGACCATGGCGAATTGTGATGACATTTGTCATGGGGCATTGTGATGACAGTGGTCATCTAGAATTGTGATGAAAGTTATCATGGAGCACTGTGATGACAGGGTCATGGAACATTGTGATGACAAAGGCCATGTAGCATTGTGATGACAAGTGTCATGGGGCATTTTGATGACATTGGCATGGAGCATTATGATGACAAGAGTTCTGGAGCATTTTGATGACAAGGGCATGGAGAATTGTGATGACAGGGGCCATGGAACATTGTGATGACAAAGGCCATGGAGCATTGTGATGACAAGTGTCATGGGGCATTTTGATGACATTGGCATGGAGCATTATGATGACAAGAGTTCTGGAGCATTTTGATGACAAGGGCATGGAGCATTGTGATGACAGGGCCCATGGAGCATTGCGATGAAAAGGGCAGGGATCACTGTGATGACTGGTTTCATGGAGCATTGTGATGAAAGGGGCCATGGAGCATTGAGATGACAGGCGTCATGAGGCATGGTGATGACACTGATCATGGAGCATTGTGATCAAAGAGATCATGGAGCAATATGATAACAGGGGCCATGGAGCATTGTGATGACAGGTGTATTGGAGCATTGTGATGAAAGTAGTCATGGATCATTGTGATGACATGTGTCCTGGAACACTGTGATGACACAGTTCATCGAGTATTGTGATGACAAGGGTCATAGCGAATTGTGATGACAGGTGTCATGGGGCATTGTGATGACATTGATCATCTAGGAATTGTGATGAAATGTATCATGGAGCACTGTGATGACTGGGGGCATGAAGCATTGTGATGAAAATTGTCCTGGATTATGTGATGACAGCTTCATGGAGAATTGTGATGACAGGGATTATGCAGCATTGTGTTGACAAGGGTATGGACTATTGTGATGACAATGGTCATGGAGCAATGTGATGAAAGTTTTCATGGAACATCGTGATGAAAAGTGCCTGGGAGCATTGTGACGATAAAGGCCATGGAGCATTGTGATGACAAGTGTCATGGAGCATTGTAATGAAAGGTTTCATTGTGCACTGTGATGACAAGGGGGATGGAGTATTGTGATGAAACTGTTCCTGGAGCATTGTGATAACAGAAGCCGTGGAGCATTGTGATGACAGGCATCATGGAGCATTGTGAAGAAAGGGACGATGGGGAATTGTAATGACAATAGAGAAATGTGATGAAAATGGTCAGCGAGCATAGTGATTAAAGTGGTCATTGAGAATTGTGATGAAAAGCGACATAGAGCATTGTGATGACAAAGGTCAGGGAGAACTGTGATGACCAGGGTCATGTAGCATTGTGATGACACGGTCATGGAACATTGTGATGACAAGAATTCTGGAGCATTGTGATGACAAGGGCCATGGAGCATTGTGATGCCACGGTCATGGGACATTGTGATGACAAGAATTCTGCAGCATTGTGAGGAAAAAGGCATGGAGCATTTTGATTATAGGGGACATGGAACATTGTGATGACAAAGGCCATGGAGCACTGTGGTGACGGGTGTCATGGAGCATTGAGATGAAACGGGTCATGGACCATTATGATGACAGTGGTCATGGAGAATTGTGATGACAGTGGCCACGGGGAATTTGGATGAAAGGCGTACTGGAGCATTTTGAGGAAATGTTTCATGGAGACTTGTGATGACAAGGGCAGTTGAGCATCATGATGACAGGGGTCATGGGGCATTGTGCTGAAAGCGGTCATGGAGCATTGCGATGAAAAGCGCTATGGAGCATTGTGATGACAAGGGCCATGGAGCAATGTGAACACAAGGGACATGGAGCCTTGTGATGACAAGGGTCATGGATCATTGTAAAAACAGATATCTTTGGGCATTGTGATGACAGGGGCATGGAGCATTTTTATGTAAGTTGCCACGGACAATTGTGATGAAAGGATCATGTGGATTTGTAATGACAAGGGCCATGGAGCATTGAGATGAAACAAATCTTGGAGTATTTTGATGAGAATTGTCATGGAACATTGCGATGAAAAGCACCAAGGAACATTGTGATGACAAGGGCCATCGAGCATTTTGATGACAAGTGTCATGGAGCATTGTGATGACAGGTGTCATGGAGCATCGTGATGACAAATGCCATGGAGAATTGTGATAAGAGGTGGCATTGGGCATTGTGATGAAAGGGGTCATGGAGTACTGTGATTACAGGGGCCATGGAGCATTGTGATAACAAGTGACATGGAGAATAGTGATGACAGGCGTCATAGAGCATTGTGATGACAAGTGCCATTTAGCATTTTGATGACAGGAGTCATCAGGCATTGTGTTGACAGGAGTCACGGAGCATTGTGATGACATGGGCCATGGAGCATTGTGAAGACAAGATTCATGGAGCATTGTGATGACACGGGCATGAAGCATGGTGATGAAAACAGACCTGGAGCATTGTGATGACAAGGGCATGGAACATTGTGATTACAGGAGACATGGAACATTGTGATGTTATTGGCAGGGATCATTGTGATTACAGGGATCATAGAGCCTTGTGCTGACAACTGTCATGCAATATTGGGCTGACACAGATCATGGAGCATTTTGATGAGAGTGGCCTTGGAGCACAGTGATGAGAAACGTCATGGGTCATTACGGTGACAGTGGTCAAGGAGCATTGTGATGAAAGTGTTCATGGAGCAATGTGATTATTGGGACAATGGAACATTGGGAATACAAAGGCCATGGAGCATTGAGATAACAGAGTTCATGGGGCATTGTGATGAATGTTGTCATGGATCTCTTTGATGACAAGTGTCCTGAAACCTAGTGATGACACGGTTCATACAGCATTGAGATAACAAGGGCCAAGGCGAATTGTGATGACACGTGTCTTGGGGCATTGTGATGACATTGGTCACCTTGCATTGTGATGACAATGGTCATGTAGAATTTTGATTAAAGTTATCATGGATCACTGTGATGCCAAAGGCCAAGGAACATTTTGATGACAAATGTCATTGAGCAATGGGATGACACGGGAATGGAGTATTATGCTGACAAGTGTTCTGGAGCATTGTGATTACAGGGGCCATGGAGCATTGTGATGACAAAGGCATGGAGCGTTGTGATGACAGGGGTCATTGAGCATTGTGATTACAAGATCATGAGGCATTGTGATGACAGGGGCCTTGGAGCATTGTGATGACAATGGTCATCAAGCATAGTGATGACAGGGGTCATAGAGCATTGTGATGAGAAAGACCATGGAGCATGGTGATGACAGAGGCCATGGAACATTGTGGTGACAAGGCCATGTACCACTGTGATTACAAGGGTCATGGAGCATTGTGATGACAAGAGCAGGGATCCTTGTGGTGACCAGGGTCATGGAGACTTTTGATGACAACTTTCATGGAACGTTGTGATGACAGGGTTCATGGACCATTGTGTTGAAAGGGAACATGGAGCAGTGTGATTACAGGGTCCATGGAGCATTGTGAATACATAGGCCATGGAACAATGTGATGACAGGGGTCATGTAGCATTGTGATGACAGGGTCATGGAGCATTGTGATTACAGGTGTTAAGGGGCACTGTGATGACAGGGGGCATGGAGCATTGTGATGAAAATTGTCCTGGAGCATTGTGATGACAGCGGTCACAGAGAGTTGGGATGAAAGGTATCATGCAGCATTGTGATGACAACTGTCATGGATCATTTTGATGACAGGGGTCATGGATTATTCTGATAACAAGGTTCATAAAGCAATTTGATGACATGGGTCATTGAGCATTGTCTTGACACGGGCATGGAGCATTGTAATGATAGGATATCAGGAGCATTGTGATGAAAAGGGGATGGAGCATTTTGATGACAGGGTCCAAGGAGCATTGTGCTGACAATGGCATGGAGCATTGTGATGAAAAGGGTACTGGAGCACTGTGAGGAAAGGAGTCATGGATCAATGTGATGACAGGGGTCATGGAGCTTTGTGATGACAACGGTCATGGAGCATTGTGATGACAGTGGTCATGGAGCTTTGTGATGACAAGCGTCATGGATCATTGTGATGACAGGGGTCATGGAGCTTTGTGATGACAAGGGTCATGGATCATTGTGATGACAGGGGTCATGGAGCTTTGTGATGACAAGGTTCATGGAGCATTGTGATGACACGGTCAAGGAACATTGCGATGACAAGAATTCTGGAGCATTGTGATGAAAGGGCATGGAGCATTGTGATTAAAGGTGACAAGGAGCATTGTGATGATATGGGCAGAGAACTTTGTGATGACAGGGGCCATGGAGCATTGTGATGAAAAGTGCCATCGAATATTGTGCTGACAGGGATCATGGAGCATTTTGGTAAGAGAGGCCTTGGAGATTTGTGAAGGCAGGCGTCATGGGGCATTGTGATGAGAGCGGTCTTGGAGCATTGTGAGGAAAGGGGTCATGGAGCACTGTGATTACAGGAGCCATGGAGCATTGTGAATACAAAGACTATGGAGCATTGAGACGACAGGTTTCATGGAGCATTGTGATGAAAGTGATCATGGATCATTGTGATGACAAGTGTCCTGGAACCTTGTGATGACACGGTTCATGGAGCATTGTGATGACAAGGACCATGGCGAATTGTGATGACATCTGTCATGGGGCATTGTGATGACAGTGGTCATCTAGAATTGTGATGAAAGTTATCATGGAGCACTGTGATGACAGGGGCCATGGAACATTGTGATGACAAAGGCCATGGAGCATTGTGATGACAAGTGTCATGGGGCATTTTGATGACATTGGCATGGAGCATTATGATGACAACAGTTCTGGAGCATTTTGATGACAAGGGCATGGAGAATTGTGATGACAGGGGCCATGGAACATTGTGATGACAAAGGCCATGGAGCATTGTGATGACAAGTGTCATGGGGCATTTTGATGACATTGGCATGGAGCATTATGATGACAAGAGTTCTGGAGCATTTTGATGACAAGGGCATTGAGCATTGTGATGACAGGGCCCATGGAGCATTGCGATGAAAAGGGCAGGGATAACTGTGATGACTGGGTTCATGGAGCATTGTGATGAAAGGGGCCATGGAGCATTGAGATGACAGGCGTCATGAGACATGGTGATGACACTGGTCATGGAGCATTGTGATCAAAGAGATCATGGAGCAATATGATAACAGGGGCCATGGAGCATTGTGATGACAGGTGTATTGGAGCATTGTGATGAAAGTAGTCATGGATCATTGTGATGACATGTGTCCTGGAACACTGTGATGACACAGTTCATCGAATATTGTGATGACAAGGGTCATAGCGAATTGTGATGACAGGTGTCATGGGGCACTGTGATGACATTGATCATCTAGGAATTGTGATGAAATGTATCATGGAGCACTGTGATGACTGGGGGCATGAAGCATTGTTATGAAAATTGTCCTGGATTATGTGATGACAGCAGTCATGGAGAATTGTGATGACAGGTATTATGCAGCATTGTGTTGACAAGGGTATGGACTATTGTGATGACAATGGTCATGGAGCAATGTGATGAAAGTTTTCATGGAACATCGTGATGAAAAGTGCCTGGGAGCATTGTGACGATAAAGGCCATGGAGCATTGTGATGACAAGTGTCATGGAGCATTGTAATGAAAGGTTTCATTGTGCACTGTGATGACAAGGGGGATGGAGTATTGTGATGAAACTGGTCCTGGAGCATTGTGATAACAGAAGCCGTGGAGCATTGTGATGACAGGCATCATGGAGCATTGTGAAGAAAGGGACGATGGGGAATTGTAATGACAATAGAGAAATGTGATGAAAATGGTCAGCGAGCATAGTGATTAAAGTGGTCATTGAGAATTGTGATGAAAAGCGACATAGAGCATTGTGATGACAAAGGTCAGGGAGAACTGTGATGACCAGGGTCATGTAGCATTGTGATGACACGGTCATGGAACATTGTGATGACAAGAATTCTGGAGCATTGTGATGACAAGGGCCATGGAGCATTGTGATGCCACGGTCATGGAACATTGTGATGACAAGAATTCTGGAGCATTGTGAGGAAAAAGGCATGGAGCATTTTGATTATAGGGGACATGGAACATTGTGATGACAAAGGCCATGGGGCACTGTGGTGACAGGTGTCATGGAGAATTGAGATGAAACGGGTCATGGACCATTATGATGACAGTGGTCATGGAGAATTGTGATGACAGTGGCCACGGGGAATTTGGATGAAAGGCGTACTGGAGTATTTTGAGGAAATATTTCATGGAGACTTGTGATGACAAGGGCAGTTGAGCATCATGATGACAGGGGTCATGGGGCATTGTGCTGAAAGCGGTCATGGAGCATTGCGATGAAAAGCGCTATGGAGCATTGTGATGACAAGGGCCATGGAGCAATGTGAATACAAGGGACATGGAGCCTTGTGATGACAAGGGTCATGGATCATTGTAAAAACAGATATCTTTGGGCATTGTGATGACAGGGGCATGGAGCATTTTTATGTAAGTTGCCATGGACAATTGTGATGAAATGGATCATGTGGATTTGTAATGACAAGGGCCATGGAGCATTGAGATGAAACAAATCTTGGAGTATTTTGATGAGAGTTGTCATGGAACATTGCGATGAAAAGCACCAAGGAACCTTGTGATGACAAGGGCCATCGAGCATTTTGATGACAAGTGTCATGGAGCATTGTGATGACAGGTGTCATGGACCATCGTGATGACAAATGCCATGGAGAATTGTGATAAGAGGTGGCATTGGGCATTGTGATGAAAGGGGTCATGGAGTACTGTGATTACAGGGGCCATGGAGCATTGTGATAACAAGTGACATGGAGAATAGTGATGACAGGCGTCATAGAGCATTGTGATGACAAGTGCCATTTAGCATTTTGATGACAGGAGTCATCAGGCATTGTGTTGACAGGAGTCACGGAGCATTGTGATGACATGGGCCATGGAGCATTGTGAAGACAGGATTCATGGAGCATTGTGATGACACGGGCATGAAGCA
The DNA here is from genome assembly GCF_965194825.1 of Balaenoptera physalus. Taxonomy (NCBI): domain Eukaryota; kingdom Metazoa; phylum Chordata; class Mammalia; order Artiodactyla; family Balaenopteridae; genus Balaenoptera; species Balaenoptera physalus. Next base: position 46,081 of record NW_028124964.1, on the reverse strand, counting down.
TGGTGATGAAAACAGACCTGGAGCATTGTGATGACAAGGGCATGGAGCATTGTGATTACAGGAGACATGGAACATTGTGATGTTATTGGCAGGGATCATTGTGATTACAGGGATCATAGAGCCTTGTGATGACAACTGTCATGCAATATTGGGCTGACACAGATCATGGAGCATTTTGATGAGAGTGGCCTTGGAGCACAGTGATGAGAAACGTCATGGGTCATTACGGTGACAGTGGTCAAGGAGCATTGTGATGAAAGTGTTCATGGAGCAATGTGATTATCGGGACAATGGAACATTGGGAATACAAAGGCCATGGAGCATTGAGATAACAGAGTTCATGGGGCATTGTGATGAATGTTGTCATGGATCTCTTTGATGACAAGTGTCCTGAAACCTAGTGATGACACGGTTCATACAGCATTGAGATAACAAGGGCCAAGGTGAATTGTGATGACACGTGTCTTGGGGCATTGTGATGACATTGGTCACCTTGCATTGTGATGACAATGGTCATGTAGAATTTTGATTAAAGTTATCATGGATCACTGTGATGCCAAAGGCCAAGGAACATTTTGATGACAAATGTCATTGAGCAATGGGATGACACGGGAATGGAGTATTATGCTGACAAGTGTTCTGGAGCATTGTGATTACAGGGGCCATGGAGCATTGTGATGACAAAGGCATGGAGCATTGTGATGACAGGGGTCATTGAGCATTGTGATTACAAGACCATGAGGCATTGTGATGACAGGGGCCTTGGAGCATTGTGATGACAATGGTCATCAAGCATAGTGATGACAGGGGTCATAGAGCATTGTGATGAGAAAGACCATGGAGCATGGTGATGACAGAGGCCATGGAACATTGTGGTGACAAGGCCATGTACCACTGTGATTACAAGGGTCATGGAGCATTGTGATGACAAGAGCAGGGAACCTTGTGGTGACCAGGGTCATGGAGACTTTTGATGACAACTTTCATGGAACGTTGTGATGACAGGGTTCATGGACCATTGTGTTGAAAGGGAACATGGAGCAGTGTGATCACAGGGTCCATGGAGCATTGTGAATACATAGGCCATGGAACAATGTGATGACAGGGGTCATGTAGCATTGTGATGACAGGGTCATGGAGCATTGTGATTACAGGTGTTAAGGGGCACTGTGATGACAGGGGACATGGAGCATTGTGATGAAAATTGTCCTGGAGCATTGTGATGACAGTGGTGACAGAGAGTTGGGATGAAAGGTATCATGCAGCATTGTGATGACAACTGTCATGGATCATTTTGATGACAGGGGTCATGGATTATTCTGATAACAAGGTTCATAAAGCAATTTGATGACATGGGTCATGGAGCATTGTCTTGACACGGGCATGGAGCATTGTAATGATAGGATATCTGGAGCATTGTGATGAAAAGGGGATGGAGCATTTTGATGACAGGGTCCAAGGAGCATTGTGCTGACAATGGCATGGAGCATTGTGATGAAAAGGGTACTGGAGCACTGTGAGGAAAGGAGTCATGGATCAATGTGATGACAGGGGTCATGGATCTTTGTGATGAAAACGGTCATGGAGCATTGTGATGACAGTGGTCATGGAGCTTTGTGATGACAAGCGTCATGGATCATTGTGATGACAGGGGTCATGGAGCTTTGTGATGACAAGGGTCATGGATCATGGTGATGACAGGGGTCATGGAGCTTTGTGATGACAAGGTTCATGGAGCATTGTGATGACACGGTCAAGGAACATTGCGATGACAAGAATTCTGGAGCATTGTGATGAAAGGGCATGGAGCATTGTGATTAAAGGTGACACGGAGCATTGTGATGATATGGGCAGAGAACTTTGTGATGACAGGGGTCATGGAGTATTGTGATGAAAAGTGCCATCGAATATTGTGCTGACAGGGATCATGGAGCATTTTGGTAAGAGAGGCCTTGGAGATTTGTGAAGGCAGGCGTCATGGGGCATTGTGATGACAGCGGTCTTGGAGCATTGTGATGAAAGGGGTCATGGAGCACTGTGATTACAGGAGCCATGGAGCATTGTGAATACAAAGACTATGGAGCATTGAGACGACAGGGTTCATGGAGCATTGTGATGAAAGTGATCATGGATCATTGTGATGACAAGTGTCCTGGAACCTTGTGATGACACGGTTCATGGAGCATTGTGATGACAAGGACCATGGCGAATTGTGATGACATCTGTCATGGGGCATTGTGATGACAGTGGTCATCTAGAATTGTGATGAAAGTTATCATGCAGCACTGTGATGACAGGGGCCATGGAACATTGTGATGACAAAGGCCATGGAGCATTGTGATGACAAGTGTCATGGGGCATTTTGATGACATTGGCATGGAGCATTATGATGACAAGAGTTCTGGAGCATTTTGATGACAAGGGCATGGAGAATTGTGATGACAGGGGCCATGGAACATTGTGATGACAAAGGCCATGGAGCATTGTGATGACAAGTGTCATGGGGCATTTTGATGACATTGGCATGGAGCATTATGATGACAAGAGTTCTGGAGCATTTTGATGACAAGGGCATGGAGCATTGTGATGACAGGGCCCATGGAGCATTGCGATGAAAAGGGCAGGGATCACTGTGATGACTGGTTTCATGGAGCATTGTGATGAAAGGGGCCATGGAGCATTGAGATGACAGGCGTCATGAGGCATGGTGATGACACTGATCATGGAGCATTGTGATCAAAGAGATCATGGAGCATTATGATAACAGGGGCCATGGAGCATTGTGATGACAGGTGTATTGGAGCATTGTGATGAAAGTAGTCATGGATCATTGTGATGACATGTGTCCTGGAACACTGTGATGACACAGTTCATCGAGTATTGTGATGACAAGGGTCATAGCGAATTGTGATGACAGGTGTCATGGGGCATTGTGATGACATTGATCATCTAGGAATTGTGATGAAATGTATCATGGAGCACTGTGATGACTGGGGGCATGAAGCATTGTTATGAAAATTGTCCTGGATTATGTGATGACAGCAGTCATGGAGAATTGTGATGACAGGGATTATGCAGCATTGTGTTGACAAGGGTATGGACTATTGTGATGACAATGGTCATGGAGCAATGTGATGAAAGTTTTCATGGAACATCGTGATGAAAAGTGCCTGGGAGCATTGTGACGATAAAGGCCATGGAGCATTGTAATGAAAGGTTTCATTGTGCACTGTGATGACAAGGGGGATGGAGTATTGTGATGAAACTGGTCCTGGAGCATTGTGATAACAGAAGCCGTGGAGCATTGTGATGACAGGCATCATGGAGCATTGCGAAGAAAGGGACGATGGGGAATTGTAATGACAATAGAGAAATGTGATGAAAATGGTCAGCGAGCATAGTGATTAAAGTGGTCATTGAGAATTGTGATGAAAAGCGACATAGAGCATTGTGATGACAAAGGTCAGGGAGAACTGTGATGACCAGGGTCATGTAGCATTGTGATGACACGGTCATGGAACATTGTGATGACAAGAATTCTGGAGCATTGTGATGACAAGGGCCATGGAGCATTGTGATGCCACGGTCATGGAACATTGTGATGACAAGAATTCTGGAGCATTGTGAGGAAAAAGGCATGGAGCATTTTGATTATAGGGGACATGGAACATTGTGATGACAAAGGCCATGGGGCACTGTGGTGACAGGTGTCATGGAGAATTGAGATGAAACGGGTCATGGACCATTATGATGACAGTGGTCATGGAGAATTGTGATGACAGTGGCCACGGGGAATTTGGATGAAAGGCGTACTGGAGTATTTTGAGGAAATATTTCATGGAGACTTGTGATGACAAGGGCAGTTGAGCATCATGATGACAGGGGTCATGGGGCATTGTGCTGAAAGCGGTCATGGAGCATTGCGATGAAAAGCACTATGGAGCATTGTGATGACAAGGGCCATGGAGCAATGTGAATACAAGGGACATGGAGCCTTGTGATGACAAGGGTCATGGATCATTGTAAAAACAGATATCTTTGGGCATTGTGATGACAGGGGCATGGAGCATTTTTATGTAAGTTGCCATGGACAATTGTGATGAAATGGATCATGTGGATTTGTAATGACAAGGGCCATGGAGCATTGAGATGAAACAAATCTTGGAGTATTTTGATGAGAGTTGTCATGGAACATTGCGATGAAAAGCACCAAGGAACCTTGTGATGACAAGGGCCATCGAGCATTTTGATGACAAGTGTCATGGAGCATTGTGATGACAGGTGTCATGGACCATCGTGATGACAAATGCCATGGAGAATTGTGATAAGAGGTGGCATTGGGCATTGTGATGAAAGGGGTCATGGAGTACTGTGATTACAGGGGCCATGGAGCATTGTGATAACAAGTGACATGGAGAATAGTGATGACAGGCGTCATAGAGCATTGTGATGACAAGTGCCATTTAGCATTTTGATGACAGGAGTCATCAGGCATTGTGTTGACAGGAGTCACGGAGCATTGTGATGACATGGGCCATGGAGCATTGTGAAGACAGGATTCATGGAGCATTGTGATGACACGGGCATGAAGCATGGTGATGAAAACAGACCTGGAGCATTGTGATGACAAGGGCATGGAGCATTGTGATTACAGGAGACATGGAACATTGTGATGTTATTGGCAGGGATCATTGTGATTACAGGGATCATAGAGCCTTGTGATGACAACTGTCATGCAATATTGGGCTGACACAGATCATGGAGCATTTTGATGAGAGTGGCCTTGGAGCACAGTGATGAGAAACGTCATGGGTCATTACGGTGACAGTGGTCAAGGAGCATTGTGATGAAAGTGTTCATGGAGCAATGTGATTATCGGGACAATGGAACATTGGGAATACAAAGGCCATGGAGCATTGAGATAACAGAGTTCATGGGGCATTGTGATGAATGTTGTCATGGATCTCTTTGATGACAAGTGTCCTGAAACCTAGTGATGACACGGTTCATACAGCATTGAGATAACAAGGGCCAAGGTGAATTGTGATGACACGTGTCTTGGGGCATTGTGATGACATTGGTCACCTTGCATTGTGATGACAATGGTCATGTAGAATTTTGATTAAAGTTATCATGGATCACTGTGATGCCAAAGGCCAAGGAACATTTTGATGACAAATGTCATTGAGCAATGGGATGACACGGGAATGGAGTATTATGCTGACAAGTGTTCTGGAGCATTGTGATTACAGGGGCCATGGAGCATTGTGATGACAAAGGCATGGAGCATTGTGATGACAGGGGTCATTGAGCATTGTGATTACAAGACCATGAGGCATTGTGATGACAGGGGCCTTGGAGCATTGTGATGACAATGGTCATCAAGCATAGTGATGACAGGGGTCATAGAGCATTGTGATGAGAAAGACCATGGAGCATGGTGATGACAGAGGCCATGGAACATTGTGGTGACAAGGCCATGTACCACTGTGATTACAAGGGTCATGGAGCATTGTGATGACAAGAGCAGGGAACCTTGTCGTGACCAGGGTCATGGAGACTTTTGATGACAACTTTCATGGAACGTTGTGATGACAGGGTTCATGGACCATTGTGTTGAAAGGGAACATGGAGCAGTGTGATCACAGGGTCCATGGAGCATTGTGAATACATAGGCCATGGAACAATGTGATGACAGGGGTCATGTAGCATTGTGATGACAGGGTCATGGAGCATTGTGATTACAGGTGTTAAGGGGCACTGTGATGACAGGGGACATGGAGCATTGTGATGAAAATTGTCCTGGAGCATTGTGATGACAGCGGTGACAGAGAGTTGGGATGAAAGGTATCATGCAGCATTGTGATGACAACTGTCATGGATCATTTTGATGACAGGGGTCATGGATTATTCTGATAACAAGGTTCATAAAGCAATTTGATGACATGGGTCATGGAGCATTGTCTTGACACGGGCATGGAGCATTGTAATGATAGGATATCTGGAGCATTGTGATGAAAAGGGGATGGAGCATTTTGATGACAGGGTCCAAGGAGCATTGTGCTGACAATGGCATGGAGCATTGTGATGAAAAGGGTACTGGAGCACTGTGAGGAAAGGAGTCATGGATCAATGTGATGACAGGGGTCATGGATCTTTGTGATGAAAACGGTCATGGAGCATTGTGATGACAGTGGTCATGGAGCTTTGTGATGACAAGCGTCATGGATCATTGTGATGACAGGGGTCATGGAGCTTTGTGATGACAAGGGTCATGGATCATGGTGATGACAGGGGTCATGGAGCTTTGTGATGACAAGGTTCATGGAGCATTGTGATGACACGGTCAAGGAACATTGCGATGACAAGAATTCTGGAGCATTGTGATGAAAGGGCATGGAGCATTGTGATTAAAGGTGACACGGAGCATTGTGATGATATGGGCAGAGAACTTTGTGATGACAGGGGTCATGGAGTATTGTGATGAAAAGTGCCATCGAATATTGTGCTGACAGGGATCATGGAGCATTTTGGTAAGAGAGGCCTTGGAGATTTGTGAAGGCAGGCGTCATGGGGCATTGTGATGACAGCGGTCTTGGAGCATTGTGATGAAAGGGGTCATGGAGCACTGTGATTACAGGAGCCATGGAGCATTGTGAATACAAAGACTATGGAGCATTGAGACGACAGGGTTCATGGAGCATTGTGATGAAAGTGATCATGGATCATTGTGATGACAAGTGTCCTGGAACCTTGTGATGACACGGTTCATGGAGCATTGTGATGACAAGGACCATGGCGAATTGTGATGACATCTGTCATGGGGCATTGTGATGACAGTGGTCATCTAGAATTGTGATGAAAGTTATCATGCAGCACTGTGATGACAGGGGCCATGGAACATTGTGATGACAAAGGCCATGGAGCATTGTGATGACAAGTGTCATGGGGCATTTTGATGACATTGGCATGGAGCATTATGATGACAAGAGTTCTGGAGCATTTTGATGACAAGGGCATGGAGAATTGTGATGACAGGGGCCATGGAACATTGTGATGACAAAGGCCATGGAGCATTGTGATGACAAGTGTCATGGGGCATTTTGATGACATTGGCATGGAGCATTATGATGACAAGAGTTCTGGAGCATTTTGATGACAAGGGCATGGAGCATTGTGATGACAGGGCCCATGGAGCATTGCGATGAAAAGGGCAGGGAACACTGTGATGACTGGGTTCATGGAGCATTGTGATGAAATGGGACATGGAGCATTGAGATGACAGGCCTCATGAGGCATGGTGATGACACTGGTCATGGAGCATTGTGATTAAAGAGATCATGGAGCAATATGATAACAGGGGCCATGGAGCATTGTGATGACAGGTGTATTGGAGCATTGTGATGAAAGTAGTCATGGATCATTGTGATGACATGTGTCCTGGAACACTGTGATGACACAGTTCATCGAGTATTGTGATGACAAGGGTCATAGCGAATTGTGATGACATGTGTCATGGGGCATTGTGATGACATTGATCATCTAGGAATTGTGATGAAATGTATCATGGAGCACTGTGATGACTGGGGGCATGAAGCATTGTGATGAAAATTGTCCTGGATTATGTGATGACAGCAGTCATGGAGAATTGTGATGACAGGGATTATGCAGCATTGTGTTGACAAGTGTATGGACTATTGTGATGACAATGGTCATGGAGCAATGTGATGAAAGTTTTCATGGAACATCGTGATGAAAAGTGCCTGGGAGCATTGTGACGATAAAGGCCATGGAGCATTGTGATGACAAGTGTCATGGAGCATTGTAATGAAAGGTTTCATTGTGCACTGTGATGACAAGGGGGATGGAGTATTGTGATGAAACTGGTCCTGGAGCATTGTGATAACAGAAGCCGTGGAGCATTGTGATGACAGGCATCATGGAGCATTGCGAAGAAAGGGACGATGGGGAATTGTAATGACAATAGAGAAATGTGATGAAAATGGTCAGCGAGCATAGTGATTAAAGTGGTCATTGAGAATTGTGATGAAAAGCGACATAGAGCATTGTAATGACAAAGGTCAGGGAGAACTCTGATGACCAGGGTCATCTAGCATTGTGATGACACGGTCATGGAACATTGTGATGACAAGAATTCTGGAGCATTGTGATGACAAGGGCCATGGAGCATTGTGATGCTACGGTCATGGAACATTGTGATGACAAGAATTCTGGAGCATTGTGAGGAAAAAGGCATGGAGCATTTTGATTATAGGGGACATGGAACATTGTGATGACAAAGGCCATGGAGCACTGTGGTGACGGGTGTCATGGAGCATTGAGATGAAACGGGTCATGGACCATTATGATGACAGTGGTCATGGAGAATTGTGATGACAGTGGCCACGGGGAATTTGGATGAAAGGCGTACTGGAGCATTTTGAGGAAATGTTTCATGGAGACTTGTGATGACAAGGGCAGTTGAGCATCATGATGACAGGGGTCATGGGGCATTGTGCTGAAAGCGGTCATGGAGCATTGCGATGAAAAGCGCTATGGAGCATTGTGATGACAAGGGCCATGGAGCAATGTGAATACAAGGGACATGGAGCCTTGTGATGACAAGGGTCATGGATCATTGTAAAAACAGATATCTTTGGGCATTGTGATGACAGGGGCATGGAGCAATGTGAATACAAGGGACATGGAGCCTTGTGATGACAAGGGTCATGGATCATTGTAAAAACAGATATCTTTGGGCATTGTGATGACAGGGGCATGGAGCATTTTTATGTAAGTTGCCATGGACAATTGTGATGAAAGGGATCATGTGGATTTGTAATGACAAGGGCCATGGAGCATTGAGATGAAACAAATCTTGGAGTATTTTGATGAGAGTTGTCATGGAACATTGCGATGAAAAGCACCAAGGAACCTTGTGATGACAAGGGCCATCGAGCATTTTGATGACAAGTGTCATGGAGCATTGTGATGACAGGTGTCATGGAGCATCGTGATGACAAATGCCATGGAGAATTGTGGTAAGAGGAGGCATTGGGCATTGTGATGAAAGGGGTCATGGAGTACTGTGATTACAGGGGCCATGGAGCATTGTGATAACAAGTGACATGGAGAATAGTGATGACAGGCGTCATAGAGCATTGTGATGACAAGTGCCATTTAGCATTTTGATGACAGGAGTCATCAGGCATTGTGTTGACAGGAGTCACGGAGCATTGTGATGACATGGGCCATGGAGCATTGTGAAGACAAGATTCATGGAGCATTGTGATGACACGGGCATGAAGCATGGTGATGAAAACAGACCTGGAGCATTGTGATGACAAGGGCATGGAGCATTGTGATTACAGGAGACATGGAACATTGTGATGTTATTGGCAGGGATCATTGTGATTACAGGGATCATAGAGCCTTGTGATGACAACTGTCATGCAATATTGGGCTGACACAGATCATGGAGCATTTTGATGAGAGTGGCCTTGGAGCACAGTGATGAGAAACGTCATGGGTCATTACGGTGACAGTGGTCAAGGAGCATTGTGATGAAAGTGTTCATGGAGCAATGTGATTATCGGGACAATGGAACATTGGGAATACAAAGGCCATGGAGCATTGAGATAACAGAGTTCATGGGGCATTGTGATGAATGTTGTCATGGATCTCTTTGATGACAAGTGTCCTGAAACCTAGTGATGACACGGTTCATACAGCATTGAGATAACAAGGGCCAAGGTGAATTGTGATGACACGTGTCTTGGGGCATTGTGATGACATTGGTCACCTTGCATTGTGATGACAATGGTCATGTAGAATTTTGATTAAAGTTATCATGGATCACTGTGATGCCAAAGGCCAAGGAACATTTTGATGACAAATGTCATTGAGCAATGGGATGACACGGGAATGGAGTATTATGCTGACAAGTGTTCTGGAGCATTGTGATTACAGGGGCCATGGAGCATTGTGATGACAAAGGCATGGAGCATTGTGATGACAGGGGTCATTGAGCATTGTGATTACAAGACCATGAGGCATTGTGATGACAGGGGCCTTGGAGCATTGTGATGACAATGGTCATCAAGCATAGTGATGACAGGGGTCATAGAGCATTGTGATGAGAAAGACCATGGAGCATGGTGATGACAGAGGCCATGGAACATTGTGGTGACAAGGCCATGTACCACTGTGATTACAAGGGTCATGGAGCATTGTGATGACAAGAGCAGGGATCCTTGTGGTGACCAGGGTCATGGAGACTTTTGATGACAACTTTCATGGAACGTTGTGATGACAGGGTTCATGGACCTTTGTGTTGAAAGGGAACATGGAGCAGTGTGATTACAGGGTCCATGGAGCATTGTGAATATATAGGCCATGGAACAATGTGATGACAGGAGTCATGTAGCATTGTGATGACAGGGTCATGGAGCATTGTGATTACAGGTGTTAAGGGGCACTGTGATGACAGGGGGCATGGAGCATTGTGATGAAAATTGTCCTGGAGCATTGTGATGACAGCGGTCACAGAGAGTTGGGATGAAAGGTATCATGCAGCATTGTGATGACAACTGTCATGGATCATTTTGATGACAGGGGTCATGGATTATTCTGATAACAAGGTTCATAAAGCAATTTGATGACATGGGTCATGGAGCATTGTCTTGACACGGGCATGGAGCATTGTAATGATAGGATATCTGGAGCATTGTGATGAAAAGGGGATGGAGCATTTTGATGACAGGGTCCAAGGAGCATTGTGCTGACAATGGCATGGAGCATTGTGATGAAAAGGGTACTGGAGCACTGTGAGGAAAGGAGTCATGGATCAATGTGATGACAGGGGTCATGGAGCTTTGTGATGACAACGGTCATGGAGCATTGTGATGACAGTGGTCATGGAGCTTTGTGATGACAAGCGTCATGGATCATTGTGATGACAGGGTCATGGAGCTTTGTGATGACAAGGGTCATGGATCATTGTGATGACAGGGGTCATGGAGCTTTGTGATGACGAGGTTCATGGAGCATTGTGATGACACGGTCAAGGAACATTGCGATGACAAGAATTCTGGAGCATTGTGATGAAAGGGCATGGAGCATTGTGATTAAAGGTGACAAGGAGCATTGTGATGATATGGGCAGAGAACTTTGTGATGACAGGGGTCATGGAGCATTGTGATGAAAAGTGCCATCGAATATTGTGCTGACAGGGATCATGGAGCATTTTGGTAAGAGAGACCTTGGAGATTTGTGAAGGCAGGCGTCATGGGGCATTGTGATGAGAGCGGTCTTGGAGCATTGTGAGGAAAGGGGTCATGGAGCACTGTGATTACAGGAGCCATGGAGCATTGTGAATACAAAGACTATGGAGCATTGAGACGACAGGGTTCATGGAGCATTGTGATGAAAGTGATCATGGATCATTGTGATGACAAGTGTCCTGGAACCTTGTGATGACACGGTTCATGGAGCATTGTGATGACAAGGACCATGGCGAATTGTGATGACATCTGTCATGGGGCATTGTGATGACAGTGGTCATCTAGAATTGTGATGAAAGTTATCATGGAGCACTGTGATGACAGGGGCCATGGAACATTGTGATGACAAAGGCCATGGAGCATTGTGATGACAAGTGTCATGGGGCATTTTGATGACATTGGCATGGAGCATTATGATGACAACTGTTCTGGAGCATTTTGATGACAAGGGCATGGAGAATTGTGATGACAGGGGCCATGGAACATTGTGATGACATAGGCCATGGAGCATTGTGATGACAAGTGTAATGGGTCATTTTGATGACATTGGCATGGAGCATTATGATGACAAGAGTTCTGGAGCATTTTGATGACAAGGGCATGGAGCATTGTGATGACAGGGCCCATGGAGCATTGCGATGAAAAGGGCAGGGATCACTGTGATGACTGGGTTCATGGAGCATTGTGATGAAAGGGGCCATGGAGCATTGAGATGACAGGCGTCATGAGACATGGTGATGACACTGGTCATGGAGCATTGTGATCAAAGAGATCATGGAGCAATATGATAACAGGGGCCATGGAGCATTGTGATGACAGGTGTATTGGAGCATTGTGATGAAAGTAGTCATGGATCATTGTGATGACATGTGTCCTGGAACACTGTGATGACACAGTTCATCGAATATTGTGATGACAAGGGTCATAGCGAATTGTGATGACAGGTGTCATGGGGCACTGTGATGACATTGATCATCTAGGAATTGTGATGAAATGTATCATGGAGCACTGTGATGACTGGGGGCATGAAGCATTGTTATGAAAATTGTCCTGGATTATGTGATGACAGCAGTCATGGAGAATTGTGATGACAGGGATTATGCAGCATTGTGTTGACAAGGGTATGGACTATTGTGATGACAATGGTCATGGAGCAATGTGATGAAAGTTTTCATGGAACATCGTGATGAAAAGTGCCTGGGAGCATTGTGACGATAAAGGCCATGGAGCATTGTGATGACAAGTGTCATGGAACATTGTAATGAAAGGTTTCATTGTGCACTGTGATGACAAGGGGGATGGAGTATTGTGATGAAACTGGTCCTGGAGCATTGTGATAACAGAAGCCGTGGAGCATTGTGATGACAGGCATCATGGAGCATTGTGAAGAAAGGGACGATAGGGAATTGTAATGACAATAGAGAAATGTGATGAAAATGGTCAGCGAGCATAGTGATTAAAGTGGTCATTGAGAATTGTGATGAAAAGCGACATAGAGCATTGTGATGACAAAGGTCAGGGAGAACTGTGATGACCAGGGTCATGTAGCATTGTGATGACACGGTCATGGAACATTGTGATGACAAGAATTCTGGAGCATTGTGATGACAAGGGCCATGGAGCATTGTGATGCCACGGTCATGGAACATTGTGATGACAAGAATTCTGGAGCATTGTGAGGAAAAAGGCATGGAGCACTGTGGTGAAGGGTGTCATGGAGCATTGAGATGAAACGGGTCATGGACCATTATGATGACAGTGGTCATGGAGAATTGTGATGACAGTGGCCACGGGGAATTTGGATGAAAGGCGTACTGGAGCATTTTGAGGAAATGTTTCATGGAGACTTGTGATGACAAGGGCAGTTGAGCATCATGATGACAGGGGTCATGGGGCATTGTGCTGAAAGCGGTCATGGAGCATTGCGATGAAAAGCGCTATGGAGCATTGTGATGACAAGGGCCATGGAGCAATGTGAATACAAGGGACATGGAGCCTTGTGATGACAAGGGTCATGGATCATTGTAAAAACAGATATCTTTGGGCATTGTGATGACAGGGGCATGGAGCATTTTTATGTAAGTTGCCACGGACAATTGTGATGAAAGGGATCATGTGGATTTGTAATGACAAGGGCCATGGAGCATTGAGATGAAACAAATCTTGGAGTATTTTGATGAGAATTGTCATGGAACATTGCGATGAAAAGCACCAAGGAACATTGTGATGACAAGGGCCATCGAGCATTTTGATGACAAGTGTCATGGAGCATTGTGATGACAGGTGTCATGGAGCATCGTGATGACAAATGCCATGGAGAATTGTGATAAGAGGTGGCATTGGGCATTGTGATGAAAGGGGTCATGGAGTACTGTGATTACAGGGGCCATGGAGCATTGTGATAACAAGTGACATGGAGAATAGTGATGACAGGCGTCATAGAGCATTGTGATGACAAGTGCCATTTAGCATTTTGATGACAGGAGTCATCAAGCATTGTGTTGACAGGAGTCACGGAGCATTGTGATGACATGGGCCATGGAGCATTGTGAAGACAAGATTCATGGAGCATTGTGATGACACGGGCATGAAGCATGGTGATGAAAACAGACCTGGAGCATTGTGATGACAAGGGCATGGAGCATTGTGATTACAGGAGACATGGAACATTGTGATGTTATTGGCAGGGATCATTGTGATTACAGGGATCATAGAGCCTTGTGATGACAACTGTCATGCAATATTGGGCTGACACAGATCATGGAGCATTTTGATGAGAGTGGCCTTGGAGCACAGTGATGAGAAACGTCATGGGTCATTACGGTGACAGTGGTCAAGGAGCATTGTGATGAAATTGTTCATGGAGCAATGTGATTATTGGGACAATGGAACATTGGGAATACAAAGGCCATGGAGCATTGAGATAACAGAGTTCATGGGGCATTGTGATGAATGTTGTCATGGATCTCTTTGATGACAAGTGTCCTGAAACCTAGTGATGACACGGTTCATACAGCATTGAGATAACAAGAGCCAAGGCGAATTGTGATGACACGTGTCTTGGGGCATTGTGATGACATTGGTCACCTTGCATTGTGATGACAATGGTCATGTAGAATTTTGATTAAAGTTATCATGGATCACTGTGATGCCAAAGGCCAAGGAACATTTTGATGACAAATGTCATTGAGCAATGGGATGACACGGGAATGGAGTATTATGCTGACAAGTGTTCTGGAGCCTTGTGATTACAGGGGCCATGGAGCATTGTGATGACAAAGGCACGGAGCGTTGTGATGACAGGGGTCATTGAGCATTGTGATTACAAGACCATGAGGCATTGTGATGACAGGGTCCTTGGAGCATTGTGATGACAATGGTCATCAAGCATAGTGATGACAGGGGTCATAGAGCATTGTGATGAGAAAGACCATGGAGCATGGTGATGACAGAGGCCATGGAACATTGTGGTGACAAGGCCATGTACCACTGTGATTACAAGGGTCATGGAGCATTGTGATGACAAGAGCAGGGAACCTTGTGGTGACCAGGGTCATGGAGACTTTTGATGACAACTTTCATGGAACGTTGTGATGACAGGGTTCATGGACCATTGTGTTGAAAGGGAACATGGAGCAGTGTGATTACAGGGTCCATGGAGCATTGTGAATACATAGGCCATGGAACAATGTGATGACAGGGGTCATGTAGCATTGTGATGAGAGGGTCATGGAGCATTGTGATTACAGGTGTTAAGGGGCACTGTGATGACAGGGGGCATGGAGCATTGTGATGAAAATTGTCCTGGAGCATTGTGATGACAGCGGTCACAGAGAGTTGGGATGAAAGGTATCATGCAGCATTGTGATGACAACTGTCATGGATCATTTTGATGACAGGGGTCATGGATTATTCTGATAACAAGGTTCATAAAGCAATTTGATGACATGGGTCATGGAGCATTGTCTTGACACGGGCATGGAGCATTGTAATGATAGGATATCTGGAGCATTGTGATGAAAAGGGAATGGAGCATTTTGATGAAAGGGTCCAAGGAGCATTGTGCTGACAATGGCATGGAGCATTGTGATGAAAAGGGTACTGGAGCACTGTGAGGAAAGGAGTCATGGATCAATGTGATGACAGGGGTCATGGAGCTTTGTGATGACAACGGTCATGGAGCATTGTGATGACAGTGGTCATGGAGCTTTGTGATGACAAGCGTCATGGATCATTGTGATGACAGGGGTCATGGAGCTTTGTGATGACAAGGGTCATGGATCATTGTGATGACAGGGATCATGGAGCTTTGTGATGACGAGGTTCATGGAGCATTGTGATGACACGGTCAAGGAACATTGCGATGAGAAGAATTCTGGAGCATTGTGATGAAAGGGCATGGAGCATTGTGATTAAAGGTGACAAGGAGCATTGTGATGATATGGGCAGAAAACTTTGTGATGACAGGGGTCATGGAGCATTGTGATGAAAAGTGCCATCGAATATTGTGCTGACAGGGATCATGGAGCATTTTGGTAAGAGAGGCCTTGGAGATTTGTGAAGGCAGGCGTCATGGGGCATTGTGATGACAGCGGTCTTGGAGCATTGTGATGAAAGGGGTCATGGAGCACTGTGATTACAGGAGCCATGGAGCATTGTGAATACAAAGACTATGGAGCATTGAGACGACAGGGTTCATGGAGCATTGTGATGAAAGTGATCATGGATCATTGTGATGACAAGTGTCCTGGAACCTTGTGATGACACGGTTCATGGAGCATTGTGATGACAAGGACCATGGCGAATTGTGATGACATCTGTCATGGGGCATTGTGATGACAGTGGTCATCTAGAATTGTGATGAAAGTTATCATGGAGCACTGTGATGACAGGGTCATGGAACATTGTGATGACAAAGGCCATGTAGCATTGTGATGACAAGTGTCATGGGGCATTTTGATGACATTGGCATGGAGCATTATGATGACAAGTTTTCTGGAGCATTTTGATGACAAGGGCATGGAGAATTGTGATGACAGGGGCCATGGAACATTGTGATGACAAAGGCCATGGAGCATTGTGATGACAAGTGTCATGGGGCATTTTGATGACATTGGCATGGAGCATTATGATGACAAGAGTTCTGGAGCATTTTGATGACAAGGGCATGGAGCATTGTGATGACAGGGCCCATGGAGCATTGCGATGAAAAGGGCAGGGATCACTGTGATGACTGGTTTCATGGAGCATTGTGATGAAAGGGGCCATGGAGCATTGAGATGACAGGCGTCATGAGGCATGGTGATGACACTGATCATGGAGCATTGTGATCAAAGAGATCATGGAGCAATATGATAACAGGGGCCATGGAGCATTGTGATGACAGGTGTATTGGAGCATTGTGATGAAAGTAGTCATGGATCATTGTGATGACATGTGTCCTGGAACACTGTGATGACACAGTTCATCGAGTATTGTGATGACAAGGGTCATAGCGAATTGTGATGACAGGTGTCATGGGGCATTGTGATGACATTGATCATCTAGGAATTGTGATGAAATGTATCATGGAGCACTGTGATGACTGGGGGCATGAAGCATTGTTATGAAAATTGTCCTGGATTATGTGATGACAGCTTCATGGAGAATTGTGATGACAGGGATTATGCAGCATTGTGTTGACAAGGGTATGGACTATTGTGATGACAATGGTCATGGAGCAATGTGATGAAAGTTTTCATGGAACATCGTGATGAAAAGTGCCTGGGAGCATTGTGACGATAAAGGCCATGGAGCATTGTGATGACAAGTGTCATGGAGCATTGTAATGAAAGGTTTCATTGTGCACTGTGATGACAAGGGGGATGGAGTATTGTGATGAAACTGGTCCTGGAGCATTGTGATAACAGAAGCCGTGGAGCATTGTGATGACAGGCATCATGGAGCATTGTGAAGAAAGGGACGATGGGGAATTGTAATGACAATAGAGAAATGTGATGAAAATGGTCAGCGAGCATAGTGATTAAAGTGGTCATTGAGAATTGTGATGAAAAGCGACATAGAGCATTGTGATGACAAAGGTCAGGGAGAACTGTGATGACCAGGGTCATGTAGCATTGTGATGACACGGTCATGGAACATTGTGATGACAAGAATTCTGGAGCATTGTGATGACAAGGGCCATGGAGCATTGTGATGCCACGGTCATGGAACATTGTGATGACAAGAATTCTGGAGTATTGTGAGGAAAAAGGCATGGAGCATTTTGATTATAGGGGACATGGAACATTGTGATGACAAAGGCCATGGAGCACTGTGGTGACGGGTGTCATGGAGCATTGAGATGAAACGGGTCATGGACCATTATGATGACAGTGGTCATGGAGAATTGTGATGACAGTGGCCACGGGGAATTTGGATGAAAGGCGTACTGGAGCATTTTGAGGAAATGTTTCATGGAGACTTGTGATGACAAGGGCAGTTGAGCATCATGATGACAGGGGTCATGGGGCATTGTGCTGAAAGCGGTCATGGAGCATTGCGATGAAAAGCGCTATGGAGCATTGTGATGACAAGGGCCATGGAGCAATGTGAACACAAGGGACATGGAGCCTTGTGATGACAAGGGTCATGGATCATTGTAAAAACAGATATCTTTGGGCATTGTGATGACAGGGGCATGGAGCATTTTTATGTAAGTTGCCACGGACAATTGTGATGAAAGGGATCATGTGGATTTGTAATGACAAGGGCCATGGAGCATTGAGATGAAACAAATCTTGGAGTATTTTGATGAGAATTGTCATGGAACATTGCGATGAAAAGCACCAAGGAACATTGTGATGACAAGGGCCATCGAGCATTTTGATGACAAGTGTCATGGAGCATTGTGATGACAGGTGTCATGGAGCATCGTGATGACAAATGCCATGGAGAATTGTGATAAGAGGTGGCATTGGGCATTGTGATGAAAGGGGTCATGGAGTACTGTGATTACAGGGGCCATGGAGCATTGTGATAACAAGTGACATGGAGAATAGTGATGACAGGCGTCATAGAGCATTGTGATGACAAGTGCCATTTAGCATTTTGATGACAGGAGTCATCAAGCATTGTGTTGACAGGAGTCACGGAGCATTGTGATGACATGGGCCATGGAGCATTGTGAAGACAAGATTCATGGAGCATTGTGATGACACGGGCATGAAGCATGGTGATGAAAACAGACCTGGAGCATTGTGATGACAAGGGCATGGAGCATTGTGATTACAGGAGACATGGAACATTGTGATGTTATTGGCAGGGATCATTGTGATTACAGGGATCATAGAGCCTTGTGATGACAACTGTCATGCAATATTGGGCTGACACAGATCATGGAGCATTTTGATGAGAGTGGCCTTGGAGCACAGTGATGAGAAACGTCATGGGTCATTACGGTGACAGTGGTCAAGGAGCATTGTGATGAAATTGTTCATGGAGCAATGTGATTATTGGGACAATGGAACATTGGGAATACAAAGGCCATGGAGCATTGAGATAACAGAGTTCATGGGGCATTGTGATGAATGTTGTCATGGATCTCTTTGATGACAAGTGTCCTGAAACCTAGTGATGACACGGTTCATACAGCATTGAGATAACAAGAGCCAAGGCGAATTGTGATGACACGTGTCTTGGGGCATTGTGATGACATTGGTCACCTTGCATTGTGATGACAATGGTCATGTAGAATTTTGATTAAAGTTATCATGGATCACTGTGATGCCAAAGGCCAAGGAACATTTTGATGACAAATGTCATTGAGCAATGGGATGACACGGGAATGGAGTATTATGCTGACAAGTGTTCTGGAGCCTTGTGATTACAGGGGCCATGGAGCATTGTGATGACAAAGGCACGGAGCGTTGTGATGACAGGGGTCATTGAGCATTGTGATTACAAGACCATGAGGCATTGTGATGACAGGGTCCTTGGAGCATTGTGATGACAATGGTCATCAAGCATAGTGATGACAGGGGTCATAGAGCATTGTGATGAGAAAGACCATGGAGCATGGTGATGACAGAGGCCATGGAACATTGTGGTGACAAGGCCATGTACCACTGTGATTACAAGGGTCATGGAGCATTGTGATGACAAGAGCAGGGAACCTTGTGGTGACCAGGGTCATGGAGACTTTTGATGACAACTTTCATGGAACGTTGTGATGACAGGGTTCATGGACCATTGTGTTGAAAGGGAACATGGAGCAGTGTGATTACAGGGTCCATGGAGCATTGTGAATACATAGGCCATGGAACAATGTGATGACAGGGGTCATGTAGCATTGTGATGAGAGGGTCATGGAGCATTGTGATTACAGGTGTTAAGGGGCACTGTGATGACAGGGGGCATGGAGCATTGTGATGAAAATTGTCCTGGAGCATTGTGATGACAGCGGTCACAGAGAGTTGGGATGAAAGGTATCATGCAGCATTGTGATGACAACTGTCATGGATCATTTTGATGACAGGGGTCATGGATTATTCTGATAACAAGGTTCATAAAGCAATTTGATGACATGGGTCATGGAGCATTGTCTTGACACGGGCATGGAGCATTGTAATGATAGGATATCTGGAGCATTGTGATGAAAAGGGAATGGAGCATTTTGATGAAAGGGTCCAAGGAGCATTGTGCTGACAATGGCATGGAGCATTGTGATGAAAAGGGTACTGGAGCACTGTGAGGAAAGGAGTCATGGATCAATGTGATGACAGGGGTCATGGAGCTTTGTGATGACAACGGTCATGGAGCATTGTGATGACAGTGGTCATGGAGCTTTGTGATGACAAGCGTCATGGATCATTGTGATGACAGGGGTCATGGAGCTTTGTGATGACAAGGGTCATGGATCATTGTGATGACAGGGATCATGGAGCTTTGTGATGACGAGGTTCATGGAGCATTGTGATGACACGGTCAAGGAACATTGCGATGAGAAGAATTCTGGAGCATTGTGATGAAAGGGCATGGAGCATTGTGATTAAAGGTGACAAGGAGCATTGTGATGATATGGGCAGAAAACTTTGTGATGACAGGGGTCATGGAGCATTGTGATGAAAAGTGCCATCGAATATTGTGCTGACAGGGATCATGGAGCATTTTGGTAAGAGAGGCCTTGGAGATTTGTGAAGGCAGGCGTCATGGGGCATTGTGATGACAGCGGTCTTGGAGCATTGTGATGAAAGGGGTCATGGAGCACTGTGATTACAGGAGCCATGGAGCATTGTGAATACAAAGACTATGGAGCATTGAGACGACAGGGTTCATGGAGCATTGTGATGAAAGTGATCATGGATCATTGTGATGACAAGTGTCCTGGAACCTTGTGATGACACGGTTCATGGAGCATTGTGATGACAAGGACCATGGCGAATTGTGATGACATCTGTCATGGGGCATTGTGATGACAGTGGTCATCTAGAATTGTGATGAAAGTTATCATGGAGCACTGTGATGACAGGGTCATGGAACATTGTGATGACAAAGGCCATGTAGCATTGTGATGACAAGTGTCATGGGGCATTTTGATGACATTGGCATGGAGCATTATGATGACAAGTTTTCTGGAGCATTTTGATGACAAGGGCATGGAGAATTGTGATGACAGGGGCCATGGAACATTGTGATGACAAAGGCCATGGAGCATTGTGATGACAAGTGTCATGGGGCATTTTGATGACATTGGCATGGAGCATTATGATGACAAGAGTTCTGGAGCATTTTGATGACAAGGGCATGGAGCATTGTGATGACAGGGCCCATGGAGCATTGCGATGAAAAGGGCAGGGATCACTGTGATGACTGGTTTCATGGAGCATTGTGATGAAAGGGGCCATGGAGCATTGAGATGACAGGCGTCATGAGGCATGGTGATGACACTGATCATGGAGCATTGTGATCAAAGAGATCATGGAGCAATATGATAACAGGGGCCATGGAGCATTGTGATGACAGGTGTATTGGAGCATTGTGATGAAAGTAGTCATGGATCATTGTGATGACATGTGTCCTGGAACACTGTGATGACACAGTTCATCGAGTATTGTGATGACAAGGGTCATAGCGAATTGTGATGACAGGTGTCATGGGGCATTGTGATGACATTGATCATCTAGGAATTGTGATGAAATGTATCATGGAGCACTGTGATGACTGGGGGCATGAAGCATTGTTATGAAAATTGTCCTGGATTATGTGATGACAGCTTCATGGAGAATTGTGATGACAGGGATTATGCAGCATTGTGTTGACAAGGGTATGGACTATTGTGATGACAATGGTCATGGAGCAATGTGATGAAAGTTTTCATGGAACATCGTGATGAAAAGTGCCTGGGAGCATTGTGACGATAAAGGCCATGGAGCATTGTGATGACAAGTGTCATGGAGCATTGTAATGAAAGGTTTCATTGTGCACTGTGATGACAAGGGGGATGGAGTATTGTGATGAAACTGGTCCTGGAGCATTGTGATAACAGAAGCCGTGGAGCATTGTGATGACAGGCATCATGGAGCATTGTGAAGAAAGGGACGATGGGGAATTGTAATGACAATAGAGAAATGTGATGAAAATGGTCAGCGAGCATAGTGATTAAAGTGGTCATTGAGAATTGTGATGAAAAGCGACATAGAGCATTGTGATGACAAAGGTCAGGGAGAACTGTGATGACCAGGGTCATGTAGCATTGTGATGACACGGTCATGGAACATTGTGATGACAAGAATTCTGGAGCATTGTGATGACAAGGGCCATGGAGCATTGTGATGCCACGGTCATGGAACATTGTGATGACAAGAATTCTGGAGTATTGTGAGGAAAAAGGCATGGAGCATTTTGATTATAGGGGACATGGAACATTGTGATGACAAAGGCCATGGAGCACTGTGGTGACGGGTGTCATGGAGCATTGAGATGAAACGGGTCATGGACCATTATGATGACAGTGGTCATGGAGAATTGTGATGACAGTGGCCACGGGGAATTTGGATGAAAGGCGTACTGGAGCATTTTGAGGAAATGTTTCATGGAGACTTGTGATGACAAGGGCAGTTGAGCATCATGATGACAGGGGTCATGGGGCATTGTGCTGAAAGCGGTCATGGAGCATTGCGATGAAAAGCGCTATGGAGCATTGTGATGACAAGGGCCATGGAGCAATGTGAACACAAGGGACATGGAGCCTTGTGATGACAAGGGTCATGGATCATTGTAAAAACAGATATCTTTGGGCATTGTGATGACAGGGGCATGGAGCATTTTTATGTAAGTTGCCACGGACAATTGTGATGAAAGGGATCATGTGGATTTGTAATGACAAGGGCCATGGAGCATTGAGATGAAACAAATCTTGGAGTATTTTGATGAGAATTGTCATGGAACATTGCGATGAAAAGCACCAAGGAACATTGTGATGACAAGGGCCATCGAGCATTTTGATGACAAGTGTCATGGAGCATTGTGATGACAGGTGTCATGGAGCATCGTGATGACAAATGCCATGGAGAATTGTGATAAGAGGTGGCATTGGGCATTGTGATGAAAGGGGTCATGGAGTACTGTGATTACAGGGGCCATGGAGCATTGTGATAACAAGTGACATGGAGAATAGTGATGACAGGCGTCATAGAGCATTGTGATGACAAGTGCCATTTAGCATTTTGATGACAGGAGTCATCAGGCATTGTGTTGACAGGAGTCACGGAGCATTGTGATGACATGGGCCATGGAGCATTGTGAAGACAAGATTCATGGAGCATTGTGATGACACGGGCATGAAGCATGGTGATGAAAACAGACCTGGAGCATTGTGATGACAAGGGCATGGAACATTGTGATTACAGGAGACATGGAACATTGTGATGTTATTGGCAGGGATCATTGTGATTACAGGGATCATAGAGCCTTGTGCTGACAACTGTCATGCAATATTGGGCTGACACAGATCATGGAGCATTTTGATGAGAGTGGCCTTGGAGCACAGTGATGAGAAACGTCATGGGTCATTACGGTGACAGTGGTCAAGGAGCATTGTGATGAAAGTGTTCATGGAGCAATGTGATTATTGGGACAATGGAACATTGGGAATACAAAGGCCATGGAGCATTGAGATAACAGAGTTCATGGGGCATTGTGATGAATGTTGTCATGGATCTCTTTGATGACAAGTGTCCTGAAACCTAGTGATGACACGGTTCATACAGCATTGAGATAACAAGGGCCAAGGCGAATTGTGATGACACGTGTCTTGGGGCATTGTGATGACATTGGTCACCTTGCATTGTGATGACAATGTTCATGTAGAATTTTGATTAAAGTTATCATGGATCACTGTGATGCCAAAGGCCAAGGAACATTTTGATGACAAATGTCATTGAGCAATGGGATGACACGGGAATGGAGTATTATGCTGACAAGTGTTCTGGAGCATTGTGATTACAGGGGCCATGGAGCATTGTGATGACAAAGGCATGGAGCGTTGTGATGACAGGGGTCATTGAGCATTGTGATTACAAGATCATGAGGCATTGTGATGACAGGGGCCTTGGAGCATTGTGATGACAATGGTCATCAAGCATAGTGATGACAGGGGTCATAGAGCATTGTGATGAGAAAGACCATGGAGCATGGTGATGACAGAGGCCATGGAACATTGTGGTGACAAGGCCATGTACCACTGTGATTACAAGGGTCATGGAGCATTGTGATGACAAGAGCAGGGATCCTTGTGGTGACCAGGGTCATGGAGACTTTTGATGACAACTTTCATGGAACGTTGTGATGACAGGGTTCATGGACCATTGTGTTGAAAGGGAACATGGAGCAGTGTGATTACAGGGTCCATGGAGCATTGTGAATACATAGGCCATGGAACAATGTGATGACAGGGGTCATGTAGCATTGTGATGACAGGGTCATGGAGCATTGTGATTACAGGTGTTAAGGGGCACTGTGATGACAGGGGGCATGGAGCATTGTGATGAAAATTGTCCTGGAGCATTGTGATGACAGCGGTCACAGAGAGTTGGGATGAAAGGTATCATGCAGCATTGTGATGACAACTGTCATGGATCATTTTGATGACAGGGGTCATGGATTATTCTGATAACAAGGTTCATAAAGCAATTTGATGACATGGGTCATGGAGCATTGTCTTGACACGGGCATGGAGCATTGTAATGATAGGATATCTGGAGCATTGTGATGAAAAGGGGATGGAGCATTTTGATGACAGGGTCCAAGGAGCATTGTGCTGACAATGGCATGGAGCATTGTGATGAAAAGGGTACTGGAGCACTGTGAGGAAAGGAGTCATGGATCAATGTGATGACAGGGGTCATGGAGCTTTGTGATGACAACGGTCATGGAGCATTGTGATGACAGTGGTCATGGAGCTTTGTGATGACAAGCGTTATGGATCATTGTGATGACAGGGGTCATGGAGCTTTGTGATGACAAGGGTCATGGATCATTGTGATGACAGTGGTCATGGAGCTTTGTGATGACAAGGTTCATGGAGCATTGTGATGACACGGTCAAGGAACATTGCGATGACAAGAATTCTGGAGCATTGTGATGAAAGGGCATGGAGCATTGTGATTAAAGGTGACAAGGAGCATTGTGATGATATGGGCAGAGAACTTTGTGATGACAGGGGTCATGGAGTATTGTGATGAAAAGTGCCATCGAATATTGTGCTGACAGGGATCATGGAGCATTTTGGTAAGAGAGGCCTTGGAGATTTGTGAAGGCAGGCGTCATGGGGCATTGTGATGAGAGCGGTCTTGGAGCATTGTGAGGAAAGGGGTCATGGAGCACTGTGATTACAGGAGCCATGGAGCATTGTGAATACAAAGACTATGGAGCATTGAGACGACAGGGTTCATGGAGCATTGTGATGAAAGTGATCATGGATCATTGTGATGACAAGTGTCCTGGAACCTTGTGATGACACGGTTCATGGAGCATTGTGATGACAAGGACCATGGCGAATTGTGATGACATCTGTCATGGGGCATTGTGATGACAGTGGTCATCTAGAATTGTGATGAAAGTTATCATGGAGCACTGTGATGACAGGGGCCATGGAACATTGTGATGACAAAGGCCATGGAGCATTGTGATGACAAGTGTCATGGGGCATTTTGATGACATTGGCATGGAGCATTATGATGACAACAGTTCTGGAGCATTTTGATGACAAGGGCATGGAGAATTGTGATGACAGGGGCCATGGAACATTGTGATGACAAAGGCCATGGAGCATTGTGATGACAAGTGTCATGGGGCATTTTGATGACATTGGCATGGAGCATTATGATGACAAGAGTTCTGGAGCATTTTGATGACAAGGGCATTGAGCATTGTGATGACAGGGCCCATGGAGCATTGCGATGAAAAGGGCAGGGATAACTGTGATGACTGGGTTCATGGAGCATTGTGATGAAAGGGGCCATGGAGCATTGAGATGACAGGCGTCATGAGACATGGTGATGACACTGGTCATGGAGCATTGTGATCAAAGAGATCATGGAGCAATATGATAACAGGGGCCATGGAGCATTGTGATGACAGGTGTATTGGAGCATTGTGATGAAAGTAGTCATGGATCATTGTGATGACATGTGTCCTGGAACACTGTGATGACACAGTTCATCGAATATTGTGATGACAAGGGTCATAGCGAATTGTGATGACAGGTGTCATGGGGCACTGTGATGACATTGATCATCTAGGAATTGTGATGAAATGTATCATGGAGCACTGTGATGACTGGGGGCATGAAGCATTGTTATGAAAATTGTCCTGGATTATGTGATGACAGCAGTCATGGAGAATTGTGATGACAGGGATTATGCAGCATTGTGTTGACAAGGGTATGGACTATTGTGATGACAATGGTCATGGAGCAATGTGATGAAAGTTTTCATGGAACATCGTGATGAAAAGTGCCTGGGAGCATTGTGACGATAAAGGCCATGGAGCATTGTGATGACAAGTGTCATGGAGCATTGTAATGAAAGGTTTCATTGTGCACTGTGATGACAAGGGGGATGGAGTATTGTGATGAAACTGGTCCTGGAGCATTGTGATAACAGAAGCCGTGGAGCATTGTGATGATAGGCATCATGGAGCATTGTGAAGAAAGGGACGATGGGGAATTGTAATGACAATAGAGAAATGTGATGAAAATGGTCAGCGAGCATAGTGATTAAAGTGGTCATTGAGAATTGTGATGAAAAGCGACATAGAGCATTGTGATGACAAAGGTCAGGGAGAACTGTGATGACCAGGGTCATGTAGCATTGTGATGACACGGTCATGGAACATTGTGATGACAAGAATTCTGGAGCATTGTGATGACAAGGGCCATGGAGCATTGTGATGCCACGGTCATGGAACATTGTGATGACAAGAATTCTGGAGCATTGTGAGGAAAAAGGCATGGAGCATTTTGATTATAGGGGACATGGAACATTGTGATGACAAAGGCCATGGGGCACTCTGGTGACAGGTGTCATGGAGAATTGAGATGAAACGGGTCATGGACCATTATGATGACAGTGGTCATGGAGAATTGTGATGACAGTGGCCACGGGGAATTTGGATGAAAGGCGTACTGGAGTATTTTGAGGAAATATTTCATGGAGACTTGTGATGACAAGGGCAGTTGAGCATCATGATGACAGGGGTCATGGGGCATTGTGCTGAAAGCGGTCATGGAGCATTGCGATGAAAAGCGCTATGGAGCATTGTGATGACAAGGGCCATGGAGCAATGTGAATACAAGGGACATGGAGCCTTGTGATGACAAGGGTCATGGATCATTGTAAAAACAGATATCTTTGGGCATTGTGATGACAGGGGCATGGAGCATTTTTATGTAAGTTGCCATGGACAATTGTGATGAAATGGATCATGTGGATTTGTAATGACAAGGGCCATGGAGCATTGAGATGAAACAAATCTTGGAGTATTTTGATGAGAGTTGTCATGGAACATTGCGATGAAAAGCACCAAGGAACCTTGTGATGACAAGGGCCATCGAGCATTTTGATGACAAGTGTCATGGAGCATTGTGATGACAGGTGTCATGGACCATCGTGATGACAAATGCCATGGAGAATTGTGATAAGAGGTGGCATTGGGCATTGTGATGAAAGGGGTCATGGAGTACTGTGATTACAGGGGCCATGGAGCATTGTGATAACAAGTGACATGGAGAATAGTGATGACAGGCGTCATAGAGCATTGTGATGACAAGTGCCATTTAGCATTTTGATGACAGGAGTCATCAGGCATTGTGTTGACAGGAGTCACGGAGCATTGTGATGACATGGGCCATGGAGCATTGTGAAGACAAGATTCATGGAGCATTGTGATGACACGGGCATGAAGCATGGTGATGAAAACAGACCTGGAGCATTGTGATGACAAGGGCATGGAGCATTGTGATTACAGGAGACATGGAACATTGTGATGTTATTGGCAGGGATCATTGTGATTACAGGGATCATAGAGCCTTGTGATGACAACTGTCATGCAATATTGGGCTGACACAGATCATGGAGCATTTTGATGAGAGTGGCCTTGGAGCACAGTGATGAGAAACGTCATGGGTCATTACGGTGACAGTGGTCAAGGAGCATTGTGATGAAAGTGTTCATGGAGCAATGTGATTATCGGGACAATGGAACATTGGGAATACAAAGGCCATGGAGCATTGAGATAACAGAGTTCATGGGGCATTGTGATGAATGTTGTCATGGATCTCTTTGATGACAAGTGTCCTGAAACCTAGTGATGACACGGTTCATACAGCATTGAGATAACAAGGGCCAAGGTGAATTGTGATGACACGTGTCTTGGGGCATTGTGATGACATTGGTCACCTTGCATTGTGATGGCAATGGTCATGTAGAATTTTGATTAAAGTTATCATGGATCACTGTGATGCCAAAGGCCAAGGAACATTTTGATGACAAATGTCATTGAGCAATGGGATGACACGGGAATGGAGTATTATGCTGACAAGTGTTCTGGAGCATTGTGATTACAGGGGCCATGGAGCATTGTGATGACAAAGGCATGGAGCATTGTGATGACAGGGGTCATTGAGCATTGTGATTACAAGACCATGAGGCATTGTGATGACAGGGGCCTTGGAGCATTGTGATGACAATGGTCATCAAGCATAGTGATGACAGGGGTCATAGAGCATTGTGATGAGAAAGACCATGGAGCATGGTGATGACAGAGGCCATGGAACATTGTGGTGACAAGGCCATGTACCACTGTGATTACAAGGGTCATGGAGCATTGTGATGACAAGAGCAGGGAACCTTGTGGTGACCAGGGTCATGGAGACTTTTGATGACAACTTTCCTGGAACGTTGTGATGACAGGGTTCATGGACCATTGTGTTGAAAGGGAAAATGGAGCAGTGTGATTACAGGGTCCATGGAGCATTGTGAATACATAGGCCATGGAACAATGTGATGACAGGGGTCATGTAGCATTGTGATGACAGGGTCATGGAGCATTGTGATTACAGGTGTTAAGGGGCACTGTGATGACAGGGGGCATGGAGCATTGTGATGAAAATTGTCCTGGAGCATTGTGATGACAGCGGTGACAGAGAGTTGGGATGAAAGGTATCATGCAGCATTGTGATGCCAACTGTCAAGGATCATTTTGATGACAGGGGTCATGGATTATTCTGATAACAAGGTTCATAAAGCAATTTGATGACATGGGTCATGGAGCATTGTCTTGACACGGGCATGGAGCATTGTAATGATAGGATATCTGGAGCATTGTGATGAAAAGGGGATGGAGCATTTTGATGACAGGGTCCAAGGAGCATTGTGCTGACAATGGCATGGAGCATTGTGATGAAAAGGGTACTGGAGCACTGTGAGGAAAGGAGTCATGGATCAATGTGATGACAGGGGTCATGGAGCTTTGTGATGACAACGGTCATGGAGCATTGTGATGACAGTGGTCATGGAGCTTTGTGATGACAAGCGTTATGGATCATTGTGATGACAGGGGTCATGGAGCTTTGTGATGACAAGGGTCATGGATCATTGTGATGACAGTGGTCATGGAGCTTTGTGATGACAAGGTTCATGGAGCATTGTGATGACACGGTCAAGGAACATTGCGATGACAAGAATTCTGGAGCATTGTGATGAAAGGGCATGGAGCATTGTGATTAAAGGTGACAAGGAGCATTGTGATGATATGGGCAGAGAACTTTGTGATGACAGGGGTCATGGAGTATTGTGATGAAAAGTGCCATCGAATATTGTGCTGACAGGGATCATGGAGCATTTTGGTAAGAGAGGCCTTGGAGATTTGTGAAGGCAGGCGTCATGGGGCATTGTGATGAGAGCGGTCTTGGAGCATTGTGAGGAAAGGGGTCATGGAGCACTGTGATTACAGGAGCCATGGAGCATTGTGAATACAAAGACTATGGAGCATTGAGACGACAGGGTTCATGGAGCATTGTGATGAAAGTGATCATGGATCATTGTGATGACAAGTGTCCTGGAACCTTGTGATGACACGGTTCATGGAGCATTGTGATGACAAGGACCATGGCGAATTGTGATGACATCTGTCATGGGGCATTGTGATGACAGTGGTCATCTAGAATTGTGATGAAAGTTATCATGGAGCACTGTGATGACAGGGGCCATGGAACATTGTGATGACAAAGGCCATGGAGCATTGTGATGACAAGTGTCATGGGGCATTTTGATGACATTGGCATGGAGCATTATGATGACAACAGTTCTGGAGCATTTTGATGACAAGGGCATGGAGAATTGTGATGACAGGGGCCATGGAACATTGTGATGACAAAGGCCATGGAGCATTGTGATGACAAGTGTCATGGGGCATTTTGATGACATTGGCATGGAGCATTATGATGACAAGAGTTCTGGAGCATTTTGATGACAAGGGCATTGAGCATTGTGATGACAGGGCCCATGGAGCATTGCGATGAAAAGGGCAGGGATAACTGTGATGACTGGGTTCATGGAGCATTGTGATGAAAGGGGCCATGGAGCATTGAGATGACAGGCGTCATGAGACATGGTGATGACACTGGTCATGGAGCATTGTGATCAAAGAGATCATGGAGCAATATGATAACAGGGGCCATGGAGCATTGTGATGACAGGTGTATTGGAGCATTGTGATGAAAGTAGTCATGGATCATTGTGATGACATGTGTCCTGGAACACTGTGATGACACAGTTCATCGAATATTGTGATGACAAGGGTCATAGCGAATTGTGATGACAGGTGTCATGGGGCACTGTGATGACATTGATCATCTAGGAATTGTGATGAAATGTATCATGGAGCACTGTGATGACTGGGGGCATGAAGCATTGTTATGAAAATTGTCCTGGATTATGTGATGACAGCAGTCATGGAGAATTGTGATGACAGGGATTATGCAGCATTGTGTTGACAAGGGTATGGACTATTGTGATGACAATGGTCATGGAGCAATGTGATGAAAGTTTTCATGGAACATCGTGATGAAAAGTGCCTGGGAGCATTGTGACGATAAAGGCCATGGAGCATTGTGATGACAAGTGTCATGGAGCATTGTAATGAAAGGTTTCATTGTGCACTGTGATGACAAGGGGGATGGAGTATTGTGATGAAACTGGTCCTGGAGCATTGTGATAACAGAAGCCGTGGAGCATTGTGATGATAGGCATCATGGAGCATTGTGAAGAAAGGGACGATGGGGAATTGTAATGACAATAGAGAAATGTGATGAAAATGGTCAGCGAGCATAGTGATTAAAGTGGTCATTGAGAATTGTGATGAAAAGCGACATAGAGCATTGTGATGACAAAGGTCAGGGAGAACTGTGATGACCAGGGTCATGTAGCATTGTGATGACACGGTCATGGAACATTGTGATGACAAGAATTCTGGAGCATTGTGATGACAAGGGCCATGGAGCATTGTGATGCCACGGTCATGGAACATTGTGATGACAAGAATTCTGGAGCATTGTGAGGAAAAAGGCATGGAGCATTTTGATTATAGGGGACATGGAACATTGTGATGACAAAGGCCATGGGGCACTCTGGTGACAGGTGTCATGGAGAATTGAGATGAAACGGGTCATGGACCATTATGATGACAGTGGTCATGGAGAATTGTGATGACAGTGGCCACGGGGAATTTGGATGAAAGGCGTACTGGAGTATTTTGAGGAAATATTTCATGGAGACTTGTGATGACAAGGGCAGTTGAGCATCATGATGACAGGGGTCATGGGGCATTGTGCTGAAAGCGGTCATGGAGCATTGCGATGAAAAGCGCTATGGAGCATTGTGATGACAAGGGCCATGGAGCAATGTGAATACAAGGGACATGGAGCCTTGTGATGACAAGGGTCATGGATCATTGTAAAAACAGATAGTTTTGGGCATTGTGATGACAGGGGCATGGAGCATTTTTATGTAAGTTGCCATGGACAATTGTGATGAAATGGATCATGTGGATTTGTAATGACAAGGGCCATGGAGCATTGAGATGAAACAAATCTTGGAGTATTTTGATGAGAGTTGTCATGGAACATTGCGATGAAAAGCACCAAGGAACCTTGTGATGACAAGGGCCATCGAGCATTTTGATGACAAGTGTCATGGAGCATTGTGATGACAGGTGTCATGGACCATCGTGATGACAAATGCCATGGAGAATTGTGATAAGAGGTGGCATTGGGCATTGTGATGAAAGGGGTCATGGAGTACTGTGATTACAGGGGCCATGGAGCATTGTGATAACAAGTGACATGGAGAATAGTGATGACAGGCGTCATAGAGCATTGTGATGACAAGTGCCATTTAGCATTTTGATGACAGGAGTCATCAGGCATTGTGTTGACAGGAGTCACGGAGCATTGTGATGACATGGGCCATGGAGCATTGTGAAGACAAGATTCATGGAGCATTGTGATGACACGGGCATGAAGCATGGTGATGAAAACAGACCTGGAGCATTGTGATGACAAGGGCATGGAGCATTGTGATTACAGGAGACATGGAACATTGTGATGTTATTGGCAGGGATCATTGTGATTACAGGGATCATAGAGCCTTGTGATGACAACTGTCATGCAATATTGGGCTGACACAGATCATGGAGCATTTTGATGAGAGTGGCCTTGGAGCACAGTGATGAGAAACGTCATGGGTCATTACGGTGACAGTGGTCAAGGAGCATTGTGATGAAAGTGTTCATGGAGCAATGTGATTATCGGGACAATGGAACATTGGGAATACAAAGGCCATGGAGCATTGAGATAACAGAGTTCATGGGGCATTGTGATGAATGTTGTCATGGATCTCTTTGATGACAAGTGTCCTGAAACCTAGTGATGACACGGTTCATACAGCATTGAGATAACAAGGGCCAAGGTGAATTGTGATGACACGTGTCTTGGGGCATTGTGATGACATTGGTCACCTTGCATTGTGATGGCAATGGTCATGTAGAATTTTGATTAAAGTTATCATGGATCACTGTGATGCCAAAGGCCAAGGAACATTTTGATGACAAATGTCATTGAGCAATGGGATGACACGGGAATGGAGTATTATGCTGACAAGTGTTCTGGAGCATTGTGATTACAGGGGCCATGGAGCATTGTGATGACAAAGGCATGGAGCATTGTGATGACAGGGGTCATTGAGCATTGTGATTACAAGACCATGAGGCATTGTGATGACAGGGGCCTTGGAGCATTGTGATGACAATGGTCATCAAGCATAGTGATGACAGGGGTCATAGAGCATTGTGATGAGAAAGACCATGGAGCATGGTGATGACAGAGGCCATGGAACATTGTGGTGACAAGGCCATGTACCACTGTGATTACAAGGGTCATGGAGCATTGTGATGACAAGAGCAGGGAACCTTGTGGTGACCAGGGTCATGGAGACTTTTGATGACAACTTTCCTGGAACGTTGTGATGACAGGGTTCATGGACCATTGTGTTGAAAGGGAACATGGAGCAGTGTGATTACAGGGTCCATGGAGCATTGTGAATACATAGGCCATGGAACAATGTGATGACAGGGGTCATGTAGCATTGTGATGACAGGGTCATGGAGCATTGTGATTACAGGTGTTAAGGGGCACTGTGATGACAGGGGACATGGAGCATTGTGATGAAAATTGTCCTGGAGCATTGTGATGACAGCGGTGACAGAGAGTTGGGATGAAAGGTATCATGCAGCATTGTGATGACAACTGTCATGGATCATTTTGATGACAGGGGTCATGGATTATTCTGATAACAAGGTTCATAAAGCAATTTGATGACATGGGTCATGGAGCATTGTCTTGACACGGGCATGGAGCATTGTAATGATAGGATATCTGGAGCATTGTGATGAAAAGGGGATGGAGCATTTTGATGACAGGGTTCAAGGAGCATTGTGCTGACAATGGCATGGAGCATTGTGATGAAAAGGGTACTGGAGCACTGTGAGGAAAGGAGTCATGGATCAATGTGATGACAGGGGTCATGGAGCTTTGTGATGACAACGGTCATGGAGCATTGTGATGACAGTGGTCATGGAGCTTTGTGATGACAAGCGTCATGGATCATTGTGATGACAGGGGTCATGGAGCTTTGTGATGACAAGTGTCATGGATCATGGTGATGACAGGGGTCATGGAGCTTTGTGATGACAAGGTTCATGGAGCATTGTGATGACACGGTCAAGGAACATTGCGATGACAAGAATTCTGGAGCATTGTGATGAAAGGGCATGGAGCATTGTGATTAAAGGTGACAAGGAGCATTGTGATGATATGGGCAGAGAACTTTGTGATGACAGGGGTCATGGAGCATTGTGATGAAAAGTGCCATCGAATATTGTGCTGACAGGGATCATGGAGCATTTTGGTAAGAGAGGCCTTGGAGATTTGTGAAGGCAGGCGTCATGGGGCATTGTGATGACAGCGGTCTTGGAGCATTGTGATGAAAGGGGTCATGGAGCACTGTGATTACAGGAGCCATGGAGCATTGTGAATACAAAGACTATGGAGCATTGAGACGACAGGGTTCATGGAGCATTGTGATGAAAGTGATCATGGATCATTGTGATGACAAGTGTCCTGGAACCTTGTGATGACACAGTTCATGGAGCATTGTGATGACAAGGACCATGGCGAATTGTGATGACATCTGTCATGGGGCATTGTGATGACAGTGGTCATCTAGAATTGTGATGAAAGTTATCATGGAGCACTGTGATGACAGGGGCCATGGAACATTGTGATGACAAAGGCCATGGAGCATTGTGATGACAAGCGTCATGGGGTATTTTGATGACATTGGCATGGAGCATTATGATGACAAGAGTTCTGGAGCATTTTGATGACAAGGGCATGGAGAATTGTGATGACAGGGGCCATGGAACATTGTGATGACAAAGGCCATGGAGCATTGTGATGACAAGTGTCATGGGGCATTTTGATGACATTGGCATGGAGCATTATGATGACAAGAGTTCTGGAGCATTTTGATGACAAGGGCATGGAGCATTGTGATGACAGGGCCCATGGAGCATTGCGATGCAAAGGGCAGGGAACACTGTGATGACTGGGTTCATGGAGCATTGTGATGAAAGGGGCCATGGAGCATTGAGATGACAGGCCTCATGAGGCATGTTGATGACACTGGTCATGGAGCATTGTGATCAAAGAGATCATGGAGCATATGATAACAGGGGCCATGGAGCATTGTGATGACAGGTGTATTGGAGCATTGTGATGAAAGTAGTCATGGATCATTGTGATGACATGTGTCCTGGAACACTGTGATGACACAGTTCATCGAGTATTGTGATGACAAGGGTCATAGCGAATTGTGATGACAGGTGTCATGGGGCATTGTGATGACATTGATCATCTAGGAATTGTGATGAAATGTATCATGGAGCACTGTGATGACTGGGGGCATGAAGCATTGTTATGAAAATTGTCCTGGATTATGTGATGACAGCAGTCATGGAGAATTGTGATGACAGGGATTATGCAGCATTGTGTTGACAAGGGTATGGACTATTGTGATGACAATGGTCATGGAGCAATGTGATGAAAGTTTTCATGGAACATCGTGATGAAAAGTGCCTGGGAGCATTGTGACGATAAAGGCCATGGAGCATTGTGATGACAAGTGTCATGGAGCATTGTAATGAAAGGTTTCATTGTGCACTGTGATGACAAGGGGGATGGAGTATTGTGATGAAACTGGTCCTGGAGCATTGTGATAACAGAAGCCGTGGAGCATTGTGATGATAGGCATCATGGAGCATTGTGAAGAAAGGGACGATGGGGAATTGTAATGACAATAGAGAAATGTGATGAAAATGGTCAGCGAGCATAGTGATTAAAGTGGTCATTGAGAATTGTGATGAAAAGCGACATAGAGCATTGTGATGACAAAGGTCAGGGAGAACTGTGATGACCAGGGTCATGTAGCATTGTGATGACACGGTCATGGAACATTGTGATGACAAGAATTCTGGAGCATTGTGATGACAAGGGCCATGGAGCATTGTGATGCCACGGTCATGGAACATTGTGATGACAAGAATTCTGGAGCATTGTGAGGAAAAAGGCATGGAGCATTTTGATTATAGGGGACATGGAACATTGTGATGACAAAGGCCATGGGGCACTCTGGTGACAGGTGTCATGGAGAATTGAGATGAAACGGGTCATGGACCATTATGATGACAGTGGTCATGGAGAATTGTGATGACAGTGGCCACGGGGAATTTGGATGAAAGGCGTACTGGAGTATTTTGAGGAAATATTTCATGGAGACTTGTGATGACAAGGGCAGTTGAGCATCATGATGACAGGGGTCATGGGGCATTGTGCTGAAAGCGGTCATGGAGCATTGCGATGAAAAGCGCTATGGAGCATTGTGATGACAAGGGCCATGGAGCAATGTGAATACAAGGGACATGGAGCCTTGTGATGACAAGGGTCATGGATCATTGTAAAAACAGATATCTTTGGGCATTGTGATGACAGGGGCATGGAGCATTTTTATGTAAGTTGCCATGGACAATTGTGATGAAATGGATCATGTGGATTTGTAATGACAAGGGCCATGGAGCATTGAGATGAAACAAATCTTGGAGTATTTTGATGAGAGTTGTCATGGAACATTGCGATGAAAAGCACCAAGGAACCTTGTGATGACAAGGGCCATCGAGCATTTTGATGACAAGTGTCATGGAGCATTGTGATGACAGGTGTCATGGAGCATCGTGATGACAAATGCCATGGAGAATTGTGGTAAGAGGTGGCATTGGGCATTGTGATGAAAGGGGTCATGGAGTACTGTGATTACAGGGGCCATGGAGCATTGTGATAACAAGTGACATGGAGAATAGTGATGACAGGCGTCATAGAGCATTGTGATGACAAGTGCCATTTAGCATTTTGATGACAGGAGTCATCAGGCATTGTGTTGACAGGAGTCACGGAGCATTGTGATGACATGGGCCATGGAGCATTGTGAAGACAAGATTCATGGAGCATTGTGATGACACGGGCATGAAGCATGGTGATGAAAACAGACCTGGAGCATTGTGATGACAAGGGCATGGAGCATTGTGATTACAGGAGACATGGAACATTGTGATGTTATTGGCAGGGATCATTGTGATTACAGGGATCATAGAGCCTTGTGATGACAACTGTCATGCAATATTGGGCTGACACAGATCATGGAGCATTTTGATGAGAGTGGCCTTGGAGCACAGTGATGAGAAACGTCATGGGTCATTACGGTGACAGTGGTCAAGGAGCATTGTGATGAAAGTGTTCATGGAGCAATGTGATTATCGGGACAATGGAACATTGGGAATACAAAGGCCATGGAGCATTGAGATAACAGAGTTCATGGGGCATTGTGATGAATGTTGTCATGGATCTCTTTGATGACAAGTGTCCTGAAACCTAGTGATGACACGGTTCATACAGCATTGAGATAACAAGGGCCAAGGTGAATTGTGATGACACGTGTCTTGGGGCATTGTGATGACATTGGTCACCTTGCATTGTGATGACAATGTTCATGTAGAATTTTGATTAAAGTTATCATGGATCACTGTGATGCCAAAGGCCAAGGAACATTTTGATGACAAATGTCATTGAGCAATGGGATGACACGGGAATGGAGTATTATGCTGACAAGTGTTCTGGAGCATTGTGATTACAGGGGCCATGGAGCATTGTGATGACAAAGGCATGGAGCATTGTGATGACAGGGGTCATTGAGCATTGTGATTACAAGACCATGAGGCATTGTGATGACAGGGGCCTTGGAGCATTGTGATGACAATGGTCATCAAGCATAGTGATGACAGGGGTCATAGAGCATTGTGATGAGAAAGACCATGGAGCATGGTGATGACAGAGGCCATGGAACATTGTGGTGACAAGGCCATGTACCACTGTGATTACAAGGGTCATGGAGCATTGTGATGACAAGAGCAGGGAACCTTGTGGTGACCAGGGTCATGGAGACTTTTGATGACAACTTTCCTGGAACGTTGTGATGACAGGGTTCATGGACCATTGTGTTGAAAGGGAAAATGGAGCAGTGTGATTACAGGGTCCATGGAGCATTGTGAATACATAGGCCATGGAACAATGTGATGACAGGGGTCATGTAGCATTGTGATGACAGGGTCATGGAGCATTGTGATTACAGGTGTTAAGGGGCACTGTGATGACAGGGGACATGGAGCATTGTGATGAAAATTGTCCTGGAGCATTGTGATGACAGCGGTGACAGAGAGTTGGGATGAAAGGTATCATGCAGCATTGTGATGACAACTGTCATGGATCATTTTGATGACAGGGGTCATGGATTATTCTGATAACAAGGTTCATAAAGCAATTTGATGACATGGGTCATGGAGCATTGTCTTGACACGGGCATGGAGCATTGTAATGATAGGATATCTGGAGCATTGTGATGAAAAGGGGATGGAGCATTTTGATGACAGGGTCCAAGGAGCATTGTGCTGACAATGGCATGGAGCATTGTGATGAAAAGGGTACTGGAGCACTGTGAGGAAAGGAGTCATGGATCAATGTGATGACAGGGGTCATGGAGCTTTGTGATGACAACGGTCATGGAGCATTGTGATGACAGTGGTCATGGAGCTTTGTGATGACAAGCGTCATGGATCATTGTGATGACAGGGGTCATGGAGCTTTGTGATGACAAGTGTCATGGATCATGGTGATGACAGGGGTCATGGAGCTTTGTGATGACAAGGTTCATGGAGCATTGTGATGACACGGTCAAGGAACATTGCGATGACAAGAATTCTGGAGCATTGTGATGAAAGGGCATGGAGCATTGTGATTAAAGGTGACAAGGAGCATTGTGATGATATGGGCAGAGAACTTTGTGATGACAGGGGTCATGGAGCATTGTGATGAACAGTGCCATCGAATATTGTGCTGACAGGGATCATGGAGCATTTTGGTAAGAGAGGCCTTGGAGATTTGTGAAGGCAGGCGTCATGGGGCATTGTGATGACAGCGGTCTTGGAGCATTGTGATGAAAGGGGTCATGGAGCACTGTGATTACAGGAGCCATGGAGCATTGTGAATACAAAGACTATGGAGCATTGAGACGACAGGGTTCATGGAGCATTGTGATGAAAGTGATCATGGATCATTGTGATGACAAGTGTCCTGGAACCTTGTGATGACACGGTTCATGGAGCATTGTGATGACAAGGACCATGGCGAATTGTGATGACATCTGTCATGGGGCATTGTGATGACAGTGGTCATCTAGAATTGTGATGAAAGTTATCATGGAGCACTATGATGACAGGGGCCATGGAACATTGTGATGACAAAGGCCATGGAGCATTGTGATGACAAGCGTCATGGGGCATTTTGATGACATTGGCATGGAGCATTATGATGACAAGAGTTCTGGAGCATTTTGATGACAAGGGCATGGAGCATTTTGATGACAGGACCCATGGAGCATTGCGATGAAAAGGGCAGGGAACACTGTGATGACTGGGTTCATGGAGCATTGTGATGAAAGGGGCCATGGAGCATTGAGATGACAGGCGTCATGAGGCATGGTGATGACACTGGTCATGGAGCATTGTGATCAAAGAGGTCATGGAGCAATATGATAACAGGGGCCATGGAGCATTGTGATGACAGGTGTATTGGAGCATTGTGATGAAAGTAGTCATGGATCATTGTGATGACATGTGTCCTGGAACACTGTGATGACACAGTTCATCGAGTATTGTGATGACAAGGGTCATAGCGAATTGTGATGACAGGTGTCATGGGGCATTGTGATGACATTGATCATCTAGGAATTGTGATGAAATGTATCATGGAGCACTGTGATGACTGGGGGCATGAAGCATTGTTATGAAAATTGTCCTGGATTATGTGATGACAGCAGTCATGGAGAATTGTGATGACAGGGATTATGCAGCATTGTGTTGACAAGGGTATGGACTATTGTGATGACAATGGTCATGGAGCAATGTGATGAAAGTTTTCATGGAACATCGTGATGAAAAGTGCCTGGGAGCATTGTGACGATAAAGGCCATGGAGCATTGTGATGACAAGTGTCATGGAGCATTGTAATGAAAGGTTTCATTGTGCACTGTGATGACAAGGGGGATGGAGTATTGTGATGAAACTGGTCCTGGAGCATTGTGATAACAGAAGCCGTGGAGCATTGTGATGACAGGCATCATGGAGCATTGCGAAGAAAGGGACGATGGGGAATTGTAATGACAATAGAGAAATGTGATGAAAATGGTCAGCGAGCATAGTGATTAAAGTGGTCATTGAGAATTATGATGAAAAGCGACATAGAGCATTGTAATGTCAAGGGTCAGGGAGAACTGTGATGACCAGGGTCATGTAGCATTGTGATGACACGGTCATGGAACATTGTGATGACAAGAATTCTGGAGCATTGTGATGACAAGGGCCATGGAGCATTGTGATGCCACGGTCATGGAACATTGTGATGACAAGAATTCTGGAGCATTGTGAGGAAAAAGGCATGGAGCATTTTGATTATAGGGGACATGGAACATTGTGATGACAAGGGTCCTGGATCATTGTAAAAACAGATATCTTTGGGCATTGTGATGACAAGGGCATGGAGCAATGTGAATACAAGGGACATGGAGCCTTGTGATGACAAGGTCATGGATCATTGTAAAAACAGATATCTTTGGGCATTGTGATGACAGGGGCATGGAGCATTTTTATGTAAGTTGCCATGGAAAATTGTGATGAAAGGGATCATGTGGATTTGTAATGACAAGGGCCATGGAGCATTGGGATGAAACAAATCTTGGAGAATTTTGATGAGAGTTGTCATGGAACATTGCGATGAAAAGCACCAAGGAACCTTGTGATGACAAGGGCCATCGAGCATTTTGATGACAAGTGTCATGGAGCATTGTGATGACAGGTGTCATGGAGCATCGTGATGACAAATGCCTTGGAGAATTGTTATAAGAGGTGGCATTGGGCATTGTGATGAAAGGGGTCATGGAGTACTGTGATTACAGGGGCCATGGAGCATTGTGATAACAAGTGACATGGAGAATAGTGATGACAGGCGTCATAGAGCATTGTGATGACAAGTGCCATTTAGCATTTTGATGACAGGAGTCATCAGGCATTGTGTTGACAGGAGTCACGGAGCATTGTGATGACATGGGCCATGGAGCATTGTGAAGACAAGATTTATGGAGCATTGTGATGACACGGGCATGAAGCATGGTGATGAAAACAGACCTGGAGCATTGTGATGACAAGGGCATGGAGCATTGTGATTACAGGAGACATGGAACATTGTGATGTTATTGGCAGGAATCATTGTGATTACAGGGATCATAGAGCCTTGTGATGACAACTGTCATGCAATATTGGGCTGACACAGATCACAGAGCATTTTGATGAGAATGGCCTTGGAGCACAGTGATGAGAAACGTCATGGGTCATTACGGTGACAGTGGTCAAGGAGCATTGTGATGAAAGTGTTCATGGAGCAATGTGATTATCGGGACAATGGAACATTGGGAATACAAAGGCCATGGAGCATTGAGATAACAGAGTTCATGGGGCATTGTGATGAATGTTGTCATGGATCTCTTTGATGACAAGTGTCCTGAAACCTAGTGATGACACGGTTCATACAGCATTGAGATAACAAGGGCCAAGGTGAATTGTGATGACACGTGTCTTGGGGCATTGTGATGACATTGGTCACCTTGCATTGTGATGACAATGGTCATGTAGAATTTTGATTAAAGATATCATGGATCACTGTGATGCCAAAGGCCAAGGAACATTTTGATGACAAATGTCATTGAGCAATGTGATGACACGGGAATGGAGTATTATGCTGACAAGTGTTCTGGAGCATTGTGATTACAGGGGCCATGGAGCATTGTGATGACAAAGGCATGGAGCATTGTGATGACAGGGGTCATTGAGCATTGTGATTACAAGACCATGAGGCATTGTGATGACAGGGGCCTTGGAGCATTGTGATGACAATGGTCATCAAGCATAGTGATGACAGGGGTCATAGAGCATTGTGATGAGAAAGACCATGGAGCATGGTGATGACAGAGGCCATGGAACATTGTGGTGACAAGGCCATGTACCACTGTGATTACAAGGGTCATGGAGCATTGTGATGACAAGAGCAGGGAACCTTGTGGTGACCAGGGTCATGGAGACTTTTGATGACAACTTTCCTGGAACGTTGTGATGACAGGGTTCATGTAGCATTGTGATGACAGGGTCATGGAGCATTGTGATTACAGGTGTTAAGGGGCACTGTGATGACAGGGGGCATGGAGCATTGTGATGAAAATTGTCCTGGAGCATTGTGATGACAGTGGTGACAGAGAGTTGGGATGAAAGGTATCATGCAGCATTGTGATGACAACTGTCATGGATCATTTTGATGACAGGGGTCATGGATTATTCTGATAACAAGGTTCATAAAGCAATTTGATGACATGGGTCATGGAGCATTGTCTTGACACGGGCATGGAGCATTGTAATGATAGGATATCTGGAGCATTGTGATGAAAAGCGGATGGAGCATTTTGATGACAGGGTCCAAGGAGCATTGTGCTGACAATGGCATGGAGCATTGTGAT
This sequence comes from Balaenoptera physalus, assembly GCF_965194825.1. Taxonomy (NCBI): domain Eukaryota; kingdom Metazoa; phylum Chordata; class Mammalia; order Artiodactyla; family Balaenopteridae; genus Balaenoptera; species Balaenoptera physalus. Next base: position 3,480 of record NW_028124964.1, on the reverse strand, counting down.
GAAAAGGGTACTGGAGCACTGTGAGGAAAGGAGTCATGGATCAATGTGATGACAGGGGTCATGGAGCTTTGTGATGACAACGGTCATGGAGCATTTTGATGACAGTGGTCATGCAGCTTTGTGATGACAAGCGTCATGGATCATTGTGATGACAGGGGTCATGGAGCTTTGTGATGACAAGGGTCATGGATCATTGTGATTACAGGGGTCATGGAGCTTTGTGATGACAAGTTTCATGGAGCATTGTGATGACACGGTCAAGGAACATTGCGATGACAAGAATTCTGGAGCATTGTGATGAAAGGGCATGGAGCATTGTGATTAAAGGTGACAAGGAGCATTGTGATGATATGGGCAGAGAACTTTGTGATGACAGGGGTCATGGAGCATTGTGATGAAAAGTGCCATCGAATATTGTGCTGACAGGGATCATGGAGCATTTTGGTAAGAGAGGCCTTGGAGATTTGTGAAGGCAGGCGTCATGGGGCATTGTGATGACAGGGCCCATGGAGCATTGCGATGCAAAGGGCAGGGAACACTGTGATGACTGGGTTCATGGAGCATTGTGATGAAAGGGGCCATGGAGCATTGAGATGACAGGCCTCATGAGGCATGTTGATGACACTGGTCATGGAGCATTGTGATCAAAGAGATCATGGAGCAATATGATAACAGGGGCCATGGAGCATTGTGATGACAGGTGTATTGGAGCATTGTGATGAAAGTAGTCATGGATCATTGTGATGACATGTGTCCTGGAACACTGTGATGACACAGTTCATCGAGTATTGTGATGACAAGGGTCATAGCGAATTGTGATGACAGGTGTCATGGGGCATTGTGATGACATTGATCATCTAGGAATTGTGATGAAATGTATCATGGAGCACTGTGATGACTGGGGGCATGAAGCATTGTTATGAAAATTGTCCTGTATTATGTGATGACAGCAGTCATGGAGAATTGTGATGACAGGGATTATGCAGCATTGTGTTGACAAGGGTATCTACTATTGTGATGACAATGGTCATGGAGCAATGTGATGAAAGTTTTCATGGAACATCGTGATGAAAAGTGCCTGGGAGCATTGTGACGATAAAGGCCATGGAGCATTGTGATGACAAGTGTCATGGAGCATTGTAATGAAAGGTTTCATTGTGCACTGTGATGACAAGGGGGATGGAGTATTGTGATGAAACTGGTCCTGGAGCATTGTGATAACAGAAGCCGTGGAGCATTATGATGACAGTCATCATGGAGCATTGTGAAGAAAGGGACGATGGGGAATTGTAATGACAATAGAGAAATGTGATGAAAATGGTCAGCGAGCATAGTGATTAAAGTGGTCATTGAGAATTGTGATGAAAAGCGACATAGAGCATTGTGATGACAAAGGTCAGGGAGAACTGTGATGACCAGGGTCATGTAGCATTGTGATGACACGGTCATGGAACATTGTGATGACAAGAATTCTGGAGCATTGTGATGACAAGGGCCATGGAGCATTGTGATGCCACGGTCATGGAACATTGTGATGACAAGAATTCTGGAGCATTGTGAGGAAAAAGGCATGGAGCATTTTGATTATAGGGGACATGGAACATTGTGATGACAAAGGCCATGGAGCACTGTGGTGACGGGTGTCATGGAGCATTGAGATGAAACGGGTCATGGACCATTATGATGACAGTGGTCATGGAGAATTGTGATGACAGTGGCCACGGGGAATTTGGATGAAAGGCGTACTGGAGCATTTTGAGGAAATGTTTCATGGAGACTTGTGATGACAAGGGCAGTTGAGCATCATGATGACAGGGGTCATGGGGCATTGTGCTGAAAGCGGTCATGGAGCATTGCGATGAAAAGCGCTATGGAGCATTGTGATGACAAGGGCCATGGAGCAATGTGAATACAAGGGACATGGAGCATTGTGATGACAGGGGTCATTGAGCATTGTGATTACAAGACCATGAGGCATTGTGATGACAGGGGCCTTGGAGCATTGTGATGACAATGGTCATCAAGCATAGTGATGACAGGGGTCATAGAGCATTGTGATGAGAAAGACCATGGAGCATGGTGATGACAGAGGCCATGGAACATTGTGGTGACAAGGCCATGTACCACTGTGATTACAAGGGTCATGGAGCATTGTGATGACAAGAGCAGGGAACCTTGTGGTGACCAGGGTCATGGAGACTTTTGATGACAACTTTCCTGGAACGTTGTGATGACAGGGTTCATGGACCATTGTGTTGAAAGGGAAAATGGAGCAGTGTGATTACAGGGTCCATGGAGCATTGTGAATACATAGGCCATGGAACAATGTGATGACAGGGGTCATGTAGCATTGTGATGACAGGGTCATGGAGCATTGTGATTACAGGTGTTAAGGGGCACTGTGATGACAGGGGACATGGAGCATTGTGATGAAAATTGTCCTGGAGCATTGTGATGACAGCGGTGACAGAGAGTTGGGATGAAAGGTATCATGCAGCATTGTGATGACAACTCTCATGGATCATTTTGATGACAGGGGTCATGGATTATTCTGATAACAAGGTTCATAAAGCAATTTGATGACATGGGTCATGGAGCATTGTCTTGACACGGGCATGGAGCATTGTAATGATAGGATATCTGGAGCATTGTGATGAAAAGGGGATGGAGCATTTTGATGACAGGGTCCAAGGAGCATTGTGCTGACAATGGCATGGAGCATGGTGATGAAAAGGGTACTGGAGCACTGTGAGGAAAGGAGTCATGGATCAATGTGATGACAGGGGTCATGGATCTTTGTGATGACAACGGTCATGGAGCATTGTGATGACAGTGGTCATGGAGCTTTGTGATGACAAGCGTCATGGATCATTGTGATGACAGGGGTCATGGAGCTTTGTGATGACAAGGGTCATGGATCATGGTGATGACAGGGGTCATGGAGCTTTGTGATGACAAGGTTCATGGAGCATTGTGATGACACGGTCAAGGAACATTGCGATGACAAGAATTCTGGAGCATTGTGATGAAAGGGCATGGAGCATTGTGATTAAAGGTGACACGGAGCATTGTGATGATATGGGCAAAGAACTTTGTGATGACAGGGGTCATGGAGCATTGTGATGAAAAGTGCCATCGAATATTGTGCTGACAGGGATCATGGAGCATTTTGGTAAGAGAGGCCTTGGAGATTTGTGAAGGCAGGCGTCATGGGGCATTGTGATGACAGCGGTCTTGGAGCATTGTGATGAAAGGGGTCATGGAGCACTGTGATTACAGGAGCCATGGAGCATTGTGAATACAAAGACTATGGAGCATTGAGACGACAGGTTTCATGGAGCATTGTGATGAAAGTGATCATGGATCATTGTGATGACAAGTGTCCTGGAACCTTGTGATGACACGGTTCATGGAGCATTGTGATGACAAGGACCATGGCGAATTGTGATGACATCTGTCATGGGGCATTGTGATGACAGT